>NC_056731.1:374281697-374406697 GCF_019279795.1 Protopterus annectens
GGGAGATCGTTCGTTCCATTTTTAGTGTCCTACCTGTGGTTGGGGAAGCAGAGGTGTGCTCACCTATGGCCATCACGATATATAACAGCACTAACTATTACGGGGGTTTCCTATATTGTCATATATATATATATATATATATATATATATATATATATATATATATATATATATATATATATATATATATACCTGTGTGTGTGTATATCGGTCTGTACATACACATGCATATACACCTACATGCTCATTTACATTTCCCATACTGTTGAATCACCGCCACCTACTGTCGCGCATAAATGCTTGCATACCTGCTTACATCTAGGGTTGCCACCTTTTCATATAGCCAAAGTGGGGCATTTTCGGGACACACATCAGATTTTACAGGCCGACACATACCCACGGTCAGTACAAAGGTTAGAACTTTACTTATTTGCCTAAATGAATGCTTATTCTTGTATCTGTTTGTTTGCTTAATCTGTTTCTTGTATCTTTGAGTATTTTACATAAATAACTGTTTTATGAAACTGTTACATGAAATATGGGACATATTTCCTACAATCACAGGACATTTGCCATTGTATTATATTTGGTCTGGACACAACTGCCCAAAAAGGGACTGTCCCTCACAAGGTGGAGCAGGTGGTAACCCTACTTACGTCTGCTTTACAGCGCCTTAAGCACCCTATATCCGACTGCCTCTATGCGAATGTGTAAGGTATATATTCCCGATAATGCACGTGGGGAGATGTGCATCACGGTCAGGTGTTTAATCCCTCGCAAGGTGGGGCAGGTGATAACCCTACTTACGTCTGCTTTAAAGTGCCTTAAGCACCCTATATCCGACTGCCACTATGCGAATGTGTAAGGTATATATTCCTGATAATGCACGTGGGGAGACATGCATCACGGTCAGGGGTTTAATCCTGGGTCATAGGTTCTGCAGTACCAGCTGGAGGCTGAGCAGTCTTGTGGACAACTATTGCTCATACAACTTGTTTCCAGATGTATACAGGACTGGACATCGTGTCGTGACACAAAGTCTAATGTTTAGAATAAATACATATCCCATGAGAGATATCCAAAAATTGTGGGGACCAATGACCATCTTTGCTTTATGGCTGTAAGGTAGGGTTATACATGCAAGGGATACATAGTTTGCAATCCTGAGACTGCCTAGGGTGAGACTGCCTACTAGATATGGGTAGGGGTCACTATGTGCAGATATGGCTGCGCCTATCTAGCAGCCCGAGTATGGCTGGTTTTGGTGGACGTTCAGGAAGGGGGGGGGGTGTGTGCTGTGAAGGGGATGATGGGTATTCAATTATGTATCCAGGTGTGTTGGGGTTGGATGGCTCAGTTCAGGCCAGACCATTATGTGGGTATGTGCTAATAACGTTTGTGTACATGTGTATTGCACATTTTAATGTTCACATGTTTGTGGAATTGTATTGCGGATGTGTATATTTGTTCTTTGGTTATCTTCCTGATTCACCCACCATTCCCTCGTAGACCTCCAGTTCACCTATTGTACATCCAACCCAGTCTCCCCTTGGCGAATTATTACATTACCCATCACCCCCCACCCCCATATTCCACAAACAGCATTCATCCCTTCTCTAGTTGATGGCCCATGGCACAGTCAACAGAACACATTGCGTACACTACATATCTCTGGGACCAATATGGTTGTGAGGTCTACACTAACATTTCAGATCATCCACATGCTGTACTTCACGCACATAGGTACTCGCAAACATTTATCTTTCATGACATGGTAGGTAGACCCGGGTAACACCCGTTCATCTATGGGCCTGACAAGGACGACTTGGACCGCGACTGGACAGATATTGAGTGAATGCTCTGACCATTGGTAGGGTTGCCACCTTTTCATATGACCTGGATGGGATATTTTCGTGGCACACATCTGAGTTTACAGGCCAACACATACCCACGGTCATTACAAAGGATAGTACTTTAGCTTCATGCCTACATTTAAGCTTTTATTGTTGTAGTGGTGTAGTTGCTTATTCTGTTTTGTTTACTTGCTTATTCTGTTTCTTGTAACATATAGGTATTTTATATACGGAGATACATAGTGTATGGGACTATTACATAACATATGGGACATAATTATGTCCTACTATCGCAGGACATTTCACATTTATTATGATTTTGGTATGGACACACCTGCCTAGAGGGGGACTGTCCCTCACAATGTAGGACAGGTGGTAACCCAAACCATTGGGCTAGGCTTGGCAATTAGCGGCGCGTTAACACGATGCGTTTCACTTCCACTTGGTCTAACTAGTGACACTACAATGGAATACGGGCACGGGGTTTTAAATATCTTTGTTCGAGGGACGGGGACTCAATATTCAGCTATGTGCCTTTGTGTTTACTTCTTATTGTGGTGTTCGCAATGATGTCTTGTATGCTTTGCATACATTTCAGTATCCACAGACACTGACAGGAGTGATTACTATTAGAGGCAGGCTGTACTAGTCAGCATTTTAGGTTGCGCATATGTAGCTGACATGTTCACACCTCCGTGCAGCGCTTGGACACACCCCTTGCACTCGTACACGTTTCCTATGCACGTGGCCATTACAGCAGCGCACCTTCATTAATATGCATGTGGTGCTGCTGCGCCACCTCTACGCCACATGGTTGGTGCAAGGCTAACGCTGTCCTTGCGTCGAGCTTGATGAATCCAGGGGACTGTGTGTCCAGTAGGCCTACCTGCTTAACAAATTATTATTATTCTTTAAGAAAGACTGCTGTAAAACTGAAAGCTATCTAATTCCAAAGACACAAATGTTATTGAAAAGACTGGAGCCTCATTTAAATTATGTATGTTTCATGACAGTGTTGCAGTGATATTATCTGCAGTATGGTTGTTCTCAGATTCAGAATCTGAAAAATGCAGGGCAAATTTAAAAGGGATACATATAAAAGGTAACGTGTGCTTTTCTTTAAATAATATGCTGATCAACTATATACTCATTCCTTATACATGGCATGTGAGGATTAATAAGAGGACTAAGAAGTAACAGAGAAAGAAGGGGATATTTTGTACTACTTTTGGTGTTATCAGGTACATGATAGCCAAGACACTAGCACTGTGATGGTGAGCACATTGACAGGACTGAAGGAATAGATTCAAAGACTCAGTCTCACTTGTGTGTCAGAAGTTGTTGAAGAATTCTTGTACAATATTTGGTTAGTCTGCCCTGAAGAAAAGATGTCTGTTTTTTGAGGTGCCTGTTAAAAGTCTGAGGACAATAACTGAGCCGTGGAACACTGAGATTTTAGGTACAACTGAATATACTAATTCCCAAACTGCATTGTCTCATACTACACCACCTACGTCTAGCTATAGTGATCTCAGAATTAGAGTATATAACAAAACAGTGTAAGAAACTTCTCTGTGTGGAAGATTTTCAGTCCATATATTTCTAGTTAATCACTGTATATTAATCAGATCAGACAATAGTAGTAGAAGTAGCGAATGTAAACTCGTCAAATCAAAAAGTAATAATACAAAATATATAATTCTACAGCATTACTAAGTATTCGAAAGTAATCCAAGCAAGGCAGGCAGTCTGTTTCCAGTCGAAAATCCTTTATTAAGTACACAGACAAGCGATCCAAGTAAAACAAAAATAGAGTAATAATTTCCTCACAAGCTTTCTAAATATATATATACTTTTTATCAGGCATGGGAGTGGTTTATTGTGCTGTAAAACAAAGTGTTATTGGTACACATGTTAAATTCACATCCCTTCCCCCATCAGTGTGACATTCGAGCTGGTCCTGCCCTACCTAGTAGCTGTCATAATAATATATAGCCCCAATGTACTTTAATGGTACATCTTATTTAACCAAATTATTAAGTAGATTATTAACTCTGTGATTTTATACAAGGCAATATATTACATGGCTGGAAATATATCAACCTTAGTTCATTTTGCGATCAAAAATTATATATAAATATATACATATACATTTTGCATGTAAAAATCAGTTTCTATTTTCATAACCTATTATTAACAAAGATCGCTTTCGTCCTTCTAGACTTCTTCAGGTCTGTGTACAAGAACCCTAAAAACCTATATAATTGTATAATTAGTTAGTATTATTACCATCATTTTGAATAAAGTGGAAAAAAGAGAACCAGAAAAAAATATAAAAATAAAAAAAATTATATGTATGATGATGGAAACAAAATATACACTTAAATTTCAAATGATTTAAAATGGTATTTAAAACCAATTTGTAGAAAAAAATAAAATAAAATACAATTAGTCATGTAAACAATGTGGCAATTTTCTAAGTTCCAGTGCACTTTTAATTGAACAGTAGTAGTATAGTCCAGGCTTTCTAAAAGAGTTCAGCTTTAATTGCCACATGAGTTCATGTTTCTCCAGAATATTCGGGATGTCTCCTTCAAGATCACCCATGTCTATGCGATCCACGATCTGGAACTTAAAACCTGTGTGTCTTTTATGAAGAGATAGGTGTTTGGCTAGTGCATTATTTTTACATCCAGAGCGGATTTCTGACAGATGACATGAAATCCTTCGCTTGAGTTTATTTACAGTCTTGCCCACATAGAATGCATCACATTCATTGCACTGTGCCCTGTAAATTACTTTTTTAGTATTACAGTCACCCCCTGCACTGGTTTTAATGATCTTCTTTAAATAAGGGCAATAAAACTTATCACCTTGCTGTAGAAATATACAAAATGTACAATTAGTTCCACATCTTTTAGTGCTTTTCTCACATGGTCTAGGTTTAAATTCAACAAAACGTCTAATATTCCTGGCCTTCCTATAAACAAATGATGGGGCTTCACCTAAGATGTTAATCAGAAAAGGGTTTCCTGTGGCAATGTCCCAGTTTTCTTCAATAATATTTTTGATACTGTGATAATCCAAAGTGTATGTCAGGATGCAGCTATTTTTGCATTTGTTATTCTCTGTGGGATTACTTAACATTTTTCTACTGGGGAGGTTGAGTGAAGGTGCTTCAGTCCTTTTCAGTTCTATAATGGGTTCTAGGATGTTTTTTAACATCTGACTTTCATAGCCTCTCACTAGAAAATCATTCTCTAAGTTGTTCAGGTTTCTCAAAAATGGTTCCATCTCTGTGGTAATTCTAGCTAATCTATAGCCTTGGGATTTCACTACATTATACTTGTTTTTTGTAGGATGTAGACTTTTACTGTGGAGTAATAAGTTAACCCTCATTGGTTTTCTGAATAGATTGGTGGTGATTCTGTTATTGTTGGTGTCCTTGGAAAACTGCATATCTAAGAAAGTGGTTGAAGTACAGCTATGGGAAGAGGTAAACTTCAGGAAGGGGGTTGTTTGATTGAGGTAAGTGATAAAATCTCCAAGCTGCAAGGTGTCACCTTCCCACACAATAAAGACATTGTCAATAAAACGTAAATAGCATGTGATATGTTGTTTTAAGTTCCAGATCCTGGATCGCATAGACATGGGTGATCTTGAAGGAGACATCCCGAATATTCTGGAGAAACATGAACTCATGTGGCAATTAAAGTTAGAAAGCCTGGACTAAACTATTACTGTTCAATTAAAAGTGCACTGGAACTTAAAAAATTGCCACATTGTTTACATGACTAATTGTATTTTATTTTATTTTTTTCTACAAATTGGTTTTAAATACCATTTTAAATCATTTGAAATTTAAGTGAATATTTTGTTTCCATCATCATACATATATATATATATTTTTTATTTTTATTTTTTTCTGGTTCTCTTTTTTCCACTT
Organism: Protopterus annectens; assembly: GCF_019279795.1. NCBI lineage: Eukaryota > Metazoa > Chordata > Ceratodontiformes > Protopteridae > Protopterus > Protopterus annectens. The sequence continues at coordinate 374,287,497 of NC_056731.1, forward strand.
TATTCAAAATGATGGCAATAACAATACTAACTAATTATACAATTATATAGGTTTTTAGGGTTCTTGTACACAGACCTGAAGAAGTCTAGAAGGACGAAAGCGATCTTTGTTAACAATAGGTTATGAAAATAGAAACTGATTTTTACATGCAAAATGTATATGTATATATTTATATATAATTTTTGATCGCAAAATGAACTAAGGTTGATATATTTCCAGCCATGTAGTATATTGCCTTGCATAAAATCACAGACTTAATAATCTACTTAATAATTTGGTTAAATAAGATGTACCATTAAAGTACATTAGGGCTATATATTATTATGACAGCTACTAGGTAGGGCAGGACCAGCTTGAATATCCCACTGATGGGGGAAGGGATGTGAATTTAACATGTGTACCAATAACACTTTGTTTTACAGCGCAATAAGCCACTCCCATGACTGATAAAAAGTATATATATATTTAGAAAGCTTGTGAGGAAATTATTACTCTATTTTTGTTTTACTTGGCTCGCTTGTCTGTGTACTTAATAAAGGATTTTTGACTGGAAACAGACTGCCTGCCTTGCTTGGATTACTTTCGAATACTTAGTAATGCTGTAGAATTATATATTTTCTATTATTACTTTTTGACTTAACGAGTTTACGTTTGCTACTTCTACTACTATTTTCTGATCTGATTAATATACAGTGATTAACTAGAAATATATGGACTGAAAATCTTCCACACAGAGAAGTTTCTTACACTGTTTTGTTTTTAGACCCACTACACTTTTGTGGGTTGTTTTGAGACTTCGGGGATACCACAGAGATTACTAGAATTAGAGTATATCTATCTATCTATCTATCTATCTATCTATCTATCTATCTATCTATCTATCTATCTATCTATCTACATGTGTAGCAGGAGTGTGGAGGGGGGGCACATCCACCCAAGAGGGAGTTTTATTTCTGAGATGTCACACATCCTATGTAGGGCTGAAACAATGCATGTTAAACAAGTTCTGCTTGTTTTTATATTTTTGAAATACACAGACATGTCTACTATAACAGCATCCTTAAAAGGAAGGTACACTTTCGATAGATACAGTAGAGAGTTGATTATCAGAACGTCAATTATCTGAAACATCAGTTATCCAAACACAGCCTTCCAAAGTTTTCAGGTAGGAAAAAAACAAAGTCCGAATATGTAACTGTTATATGTATTGGCGTGGGCGTGTCTTTTGAGCTTGTAGCCCACTCACGTGTGAAAAATATTATTTGTTGTCCACTGGAATTGCTGAATGGTTGAAAAGTGTTTTGCATGCATGCAGAAAAAACAAGATTTGTTTTTTATCTGGTTCAATATATGTTTGATTATCCAAACAGTTTGATTATCAGAACTATCCTTGGTCCCAATTAGTTCAGATAATCGACTCTCTACTGTACTTGAAAAAATAAATAAATAAATAAAACAATAATGTGCTAATGTTATCAGACACTCAAGTACCAGTGACATATTTTCCTTGAAGCTTATGTAACGTATGGAAGCATGGTCATCTATGACAGACACTAAATAAAAGCAGTTCATAGCTACGGTAATGGTCATGATAAGCACCTTAGGATGATTGTTGTTCAAGAAACTCTGCTGTGACCAAGTCCCAGTCATGGATATGTCTCATACATGTTTCTCAAATCATATTGCAAAGAGTTTGTTATATTTATTAAAGCAGTGCTACATATTTCCTACTACTAGAATTTATAACCAAGAGATTTGTAATTGGACCAGCTATGCCATCCATTACTTTCTCAAATTCCAGAAGTATCTAAAATGAAAGGAATATGTCCTGGAATGCATATTTTATTTAGAGATGAAAACTAAGTGCTGACTTGCAGTCATCAGAAAAAAACAGCAGCCTAAATAAATTGCATAGGAAGACAGTATTCTGGTAGATTCTGCACCAAGATATGCAAATATGAAACAAACAGCAGCAGTAATTTGTAGATAGCTTTACAAACCAGGGTGAGTGGACTAGAAATTGTAATTGTTTCCTTTTTACTTCTACTCTGCTTACCTATTGCACTGTCTCCTTCCAACTCTTCCTTCCTCATCCCCTTCTATTTTCACCTAATCTTCATCATTTTGTACTTATATATTTTATTCCATATGTATGTACCTGAAATATGATTTAGGTCCTTAACATTTTTTTGTATAATTTCTATTATTTGCACAAGTTTCTTAAATCACTATTGCATAACATTCCATGATATTATACCATGTTTTCTGTACATTGATTTATATTATTGTTTTTGAGACCTGTACAAATGATGTAGCTATTTCCTTTTGTGCCTTCATGGGTTATTTACCTGATAAAGATCCTAGGACCAGTATACTTATCTGGTTAGAAAATATGAAAATAAAACAAATAAATAAATGTGCACATTGATCATATAAGATACTTGCTACAGCATATGTAAAATGAGGTAGGGAAGTGCAACATCAAATGGCATGCACGTGCAAGTAGGGAAACAGCAAAGCACAAGTGAGGCCAAACTTCAACCAGCACATCATCTGTCATCATCATCATCGTCAACAACAACCTCCTTTATCCCGTTTCTGCATGGGCATTAGGTGTCATAGCAATTATTGCCACAACTTTCAGTTCAGAGCCACTCTCTTCTACCTTCTTAGACAGTTATGCCTGACCATTGCAGTTTTTTTTATCACACAATCCATCCATTGCTTTTTTGGATGCTATCATCCTCTTCTCTGCTTCCTGTTTCTCCCAAATCTTTACCAAATAATTTGTTCTCCTTGACCTTCCCTGCAATTAGAGCTACTTTGGCTTCTGTCCTGATGTTCTGATTTCTTCATATGTCCCAGAATGGGCACCAAAATACCTGTTTTAGGCACTTCATCTCCATTACGTCAAGCTTCCTCAGCTACTCTGCATTAACTGCCCAGGTTTCTGTGCCACAGAAAAACATGGGTCAGGCCATAGAATACACCTTATTGTTCATTTTTTAACAGTTTTCTGTCATACACTAACCATGACACCTCCTGAGTGCTGGCTGCAGTACCTCTGATTCTAGCTTTGACTTTCTCATTCAGGCTACCTTTCTCATCGACCATACCTCTCAGACATTTGAAGCTGTTAACCTGGTTTAATATTTTTCTCCTCTACCTCAGTTTTCAGCTTCTTCTGATTCCCCCATTTTCTGCCTTAATCTCTGTCTTATCTGTACTTAGCACAATTTTAACCAGCATATGGAACTGTAACAAGGTAGATGCTAACACCTGCAGTCATCTCAAGGCTGCTCAGATATATATTTTTCCATTGTGTGATTGATTCTGGAAACTAGGTAATGTGTTATAGCAACATTTGCAAATATGACATCTGTTAGAGTTTTTCAAACTCTCAAGCATTAGCCAACAACTTTTGAGCACATGTCCTGCATTGTAGAATGGACATGCATGTAAAACATGCTCACTGTGTCAAAGTAATACATGGCAATGGTCAGTAATTTTAACAAAGGCAAACATGCCTGCAAAAAATAATAGGGAAACATTAAGGTGGGAGAGAGGTAGCCAACCTGAGCCCACATCAGAGAAAGGCAGGACAAGGTACGTTGACACAATGCAAATGCATGTGCAAAGCACCAACCAAATGGAAAATGTATGTTAAATGGCTATCATGACAAGTGTCATCCAAAACATATATAGAATGACATGTCTGTATCTTGCACATCCTGATATGGCAAAACAGACATCCTAGACATATTGCACTGTTGGCAATGGAGTATGGACAACATATGTTGTCTGTGAGTTGCCCCAGTAACACACATTTACAAGCTACCTCTTGCAGCACTATCTGCAGGTTAACTGCCACAATGCATGCCCAGTTGAAAGTGTGCGGAAAGTGTAATGTGCTAATGTGTGTCATGCACACACTAAAACCAAAGTAAATGTCATAAGACAATAACATATAAGCATGACAGATATATGGTATGCATGCACAAGAGTGCATATACAGTCCAGTCAATGAAATGGCAATCACCATGTTGGCAGCATAACACAAGTGCAGCACACAGGCAATACTTATGGACAGGAGGGACCAAGCTGATGAGGCTCAGACTACTGAATGACCTCACAAGCTATCACCCTGAATTAATCCTGCATAGCCTGTGCCATATCCACAAAGAAGGACCTCATCATGTCTGTCATCTGTGTTTGGAACACATCAGTCATGGCCTTCCAGATTTCATCCTGATACTCATATTGATTTCAGTTGTGTCAACATCTCCTTTGGGGTGCAGGCATGATGGCTCAGCTAGGGACATGTCCTCAGCACTGTCGTCATCATCATTGTCACCATCATCCTCGGTAGACTCTGGCAGTGGCCTTGCATGCACTCATCATCATCTTCTGATTGGAGAACATCCATGGGTCCCATGCTATGTAAAGATTAATTGCAATACACAACAGAAAAGAAAAGCAAATGTCTGCTCGCAGAACAGTCCCATGAATATCATAGTACAACAGAATATGAATATAATGATAATTTAAACACGGACTAACATATGTCCATTATGGACAGTGATACCTTTGACCCTATATATCCTATTTGCAAAAAGGACATCAATATTCTTTTCTGAACAATTCTATATGCTTAGACACAATCACATGGGTCATTAGCTTTGGCAGCATGATAATTGTCTGAACACACATCAATATAATGAGTACAACAGTGAAAATAATGTGATATGTTCAGTCAATACAGCTGGTGACATATGAGAGTTTAAAATATTTGTTACTAACTGTATTGCATTTGCACAACTGTATGCATTATCTACCAAAACAATTAGCAATCAGTAGCCTGAAAAATCAAATCATTGTGGATATGCTTGCTGATACCAAACTACTGCAATCAAACATGTATCTTTTCAAATATCAGTAAACCTAGGCTATAACTGTTTTTCTACAAAAACACCCAAGGGGTTAGAGACATATGCAATACCAATGTTGACCTGTAGGGTGTGCTGAATATGAGCTGCTGAAGTCAAATGGGTATCTGATCAAGTGTCAGTAAACCTAGGTGATAACTGTGTTTCTACAAAAACACCCAAGCAGCTGGAGTCAGATGCGATACCAATGACCTGCAGGGTGCACTGAATATGAGCTGCTGCAATCAAATGGGTATCTGCTCAAGTGTCAGTAAAACTAGGCTATAACTGCATTTCTACAAAAATACCCAAGGTAGCTGAGGCAATACCACTGCTAAACTGAAGGACATACTACACAGTTCACAAACAGCAGTGCTAACACTAACAAAGCAGACACCCAATTAGATCTGGGAATAAGTAACCTATACAGAACAGATCAATCACTGGAAAACAAAGCTTCAGACATAGAAGCATACCAAACTATGAATCATAAACCCCAGTCAAAGCACTTAGACTTACATGCAAAACATCCACTTAACCAGATGTGTGACAGATATACCAACCCAACTGCTATTTAGGTTGTGGAGTAGAATTTAAAAAAATGTGCCCTGAAACAGTGGCTCAATGCTACTTAAAAGATCAACATTGTTAAATTTTATTCACAGTTGTAAGCACAGCTACTGTGTGATTATTTCACTCAACTTACTGATGCATGATGGTTTCTCCTGCAGTCTAATAAATATGTTATTGTGAAAAATACAGGCCTCACTTGAAATCAAAAATGGAATGCATGAATAATGCATTCTTCAAATAACACCAATATATTTTTCTCAGCATGGTTGGTAGACATTTCTTTCTGAAGAACATTAGATAATTACAATACACAGTTGACATTTTTACAATCGGGTATTCATATCTTTGAACACAGATTGGGGGACATGAGATTCAAACCTGCAAGCACAATCTAAATCCAAATTCTAACCTTAAGAGATACTTGCCTACCTAATACACCATAACTGAATACACAAAATGTGCATTTAGTGAAAAGATTTAACGTTATGAGATCATCTGGATGAGAGATGGTCTACTAATAAGGATCTTGGCTTAGGATTGCAAAGTATGAACATGTGCTGCTCATGTAGTTAACAGTTTGAAAATTACATTCATGTCAGCACTGTGTTCAGAAACATTAACAGTAATGGAGAGTATCCATTCCTCAGACAATGTGACAGTGTCATGTAGCATACAGCTTCAGTAAACAGAAATATACACGTTGCTGTATATAATGGACACAGTAAGGTATGTGAGAGGACCACAATATTCCTTGCAATAGTGCACATCACTAGGAAAATGCATATATCTTCACTGTTCTGCATATCTACTGTTAGTCTGCCCATCCCACTCCCTCAAAATTTAAGGATGATGTTGTTCTAGAACTGACTTTAATATTTCATGAGAAGACAGACATTCATAGCAATTTTACAAAGTATACAATATTAACCAAAGAATTGCTCAGACACATAATAGGATTTAGCAAGCTTTACTGCTCCTGCTGTTAAATAGCTGACATTAACAGAACATTATGGATATGTTAGTAGGAATTCTATGTATAATTAAGTTATTCACAATCATGCTCAAAATGTATGATAATATCAATAAGTGTAATATGCTTCTCTAAAGAAATGCTATGGGTATATTAAAGCAAGATAACAGTTTAAGGTATATGTGTCCCCTCTCTGGATATGAGCACACAGCACCCCAATATGTAAACATGCTAGCCTGATTCCTTACAATCTGAGCTAACAGCTAGCACATGGTACTCTTCAACAGATAGGTACTGCTCTACAAACCCTGTTGATAGAAAGCTAATGATATCAGAGCATTATAAATTGCGGCCATATTTGTAGGAATTTGAAGACTAACTCAGTGAGTCATAATCATGCACAAAATAAACATTAATATCAAGTATTGGAATATGTTTCCTCCAATATATGCTGTGTGTGAATTTTACCAAGATAACATGTACAGAGTTATGTTTCCCCTGTAAATGTTTTTTGAGCTGAGGCACTGAGAGTGGAGTTTTAATAAAAATTTATTTTTGGATTATCTGGCTTTGTGATTCATGGTTTATGGATTCTGGTTCTTTTCTATGGCTCTGGTGTCATTTTGATTTAGACATGCTGGTCAGATGCCTAACAGACCAAGCTAACAGTCAGCACCTGTTAATCCTAAACAAGCAGGTGCTGCACTACAAATCCTGTTGTTAGAAAGATGGTGTTGCCAGACCATTACCAATTATGGCCATATTCATAAGAATTCGAAGACTAACTCAGTGAATCATAACCATGCACAAGACAGACATTAATATCAAGTATTATAATATGGTTCTTCCAGAAAATGCTATGGGTGAATTTAACCAAGGTAACAGGTAGAGATATATGTTTTGCCTATGTGGATAGGAACCCACAGCACAATAACAATTTAGACCTACTGGACGATTGCTTTACAGGCCCAACTAACATTTAGCAAGGATTTAATTTTAGAAAATAGGTACTGTAGGTGTTTATTAAGTCTTACATTGAAAGATGAATACAGAAACTGGAAACAATTATTGGATATTTTATTGTAAAGAAATAACAGCTATCAACACAATAACTGAAAACACGTGTAAGCAGTCAGATAGGCATTATTTTTAGCTTAAATAAATGTGTTCTGTGTATTTTCTTAGGAGGAATGATGTAATGAAGTTATATACATGTTTTTACTTCAATGTTTAATGGTGCAGTAGGTGATGCTGTGGGACTATAACAGAAAACTAAGAAGTGCATAGATATCTGTGGCCTAGGCACTATAGGCATCTGTGCTACACGAGGACAGTGGCTATGTGAAATGATGTAGTTAGATGTTGTAAAACATATGTACATCTACAAAGGACATAATTATGGATATTATACACATTATTAAATAAATTAACAACATGGGAATCAAACCCACATTTAATAGGACAGTAATAACCAAGGTCACTTAATTATCCCCTTGAGATAATTGTCATAGCAGCTACTAAGTGGTTATGAAAACATCTATCTGATAAATATGGGACAGATAAATATCTATAAAATCCATAGCAATGCTCAGGTATGAGTAGAATATTGACACTTACTGTAGGGATCTATGGGTTGCCTCTGCACCTCAGCAACCCACTTTTGAAGCTCCTCAGCATCCCTTCAATGCATTTCATCATAGCGGTAATGAACCTGCACACCAGTGTGGTAGATCCCCACCTTCTGTCGATGGTCCCTCACAATTCAGTTCCATTCATCAACCATAGCAAGGTTCCTCAGTCTGACTCTCATCCTCTGCTCCGACTTGGAGTACATCGTCAACATCTGGGTCATCTCCTCGTCAGTCCAGTTGGGTACACGCCACAGACATGTCTCTGCCTCCTCGAAGTAGCCATCATGATCCTCAAGTCTAGAAAATATAAACACAGAGAAATGCTCACTGAGGCCCCACTCAGTTCCCAGTTAGCAATGGTCTAATCAGTAAATGTATCAAAATCAATATTTGAAAGTGGTGTTGATGTCATGTTATCAGATCATTGGAATATAATGGGAATGTGCCACACATGTTACCATTTATCAATACCTGTAGGGTGATTATGCAGTACATCTGGGTGTGTCAGCATACAAAGCCAATTTACGTGGATGTGAGTGAATGGGATTACACAAACTTGAATTTTAATGAACCACATTAATTATGGTTGGTGAAAATGGTACTAAAAGATGGGTGTACATTAGGTGCACTTTGCTTCTTTGATTTGGAATGAGAGATACATTGGCAATTGAGAGCATTTCTGTTTTGATGATTCATGAATCTCTTACAGTTAGTAATTTCCAAATGTACATGTTTAAATTAATTGTTACTGAAAACATTGGGCAGGATTCACGAAGGCTTGCAAGGAGTCTAAGAGTAGTGTAAGACTCCATGCAGCCTTCGCGATCCAGGAACAGCCCTAAATCCCGTGTAAGAGACCAGCTAAAACGTCTCTTACACAAAGTGGGCGTGGATATGCTAATCACCTCACTTGCAGCCGAAAGGCATGCAAATGAGGTAGATTAGCGATCCAGGAAGCCCAAAGCAGCCCATGTAAGAGCCATTTTAGCTGCAGAAATGTACTCAGTTGACAACTGAGTACGTTTCTGCAAAAAACACAATGGAGCCATGTCAGCTCCAAATAAAGTGTGCATATGTGTCAGGCAGCATGCCAATGGCCAAATATGTGGCCATTGGCAAGGTACCCCGATGCAAATATAAGAAATAAATATATATTTTTTTCGGCAATCGCCGATGTTTAAACACAGCGCAGCCCCGCGCAAACGGGCTGCGCTGTACAAAACATAAAAATGAAGGTTATAAACCCACAAATGTGGGTTTTATGCAATACATGGATTTACAATGCAGGGACCAGCAGACCAAAAACAACATGGCCACCATTTAGTGGTTGCTAAGGGGGGAAGCTGAGTCTAAGACATGTAACTAAGCATTAGTAGGCAATCTGATGTAAATGAGTGTTAGTATACTGAATTCCACTGTCACATAGCAAATGAGCACATTCTGAGTAGTGTAAGAGATACATAAGGGGGAGGAATAGAGTAGGAGATAGGTGACATCACACGGGGGAATGGTAGAAAGAAATGCAGTTCATTGGAGGTCAGTGTTACATGACAGATGTCAGACACATATCATGGAAAGAGGAGTGCCACAAGATAAGCATGGGAAAGTCAAGAAATGGAAGGTGTACACTGTTGCTTACACCAAAGTTTCTTGCTGGACGTGCATGCGCACGTGTGCGCACCATGAAGCGCGAGTAGGACAGTGTGCACGCGTGTAAGGCAGACTGAGCATGTGGGAGCCTGTTGGCAGACTTGTAAGACTGTTTGCGCTAGTGTGCGCACGTGTAAGGCAGACTGAGCATGTGGGAGCCTGTTGGCAGACTTGTAACACTGTTTGTGCTGGTGTGCGCGCGTTTTAATCTGAATAAGCAGATTCTGAACCGTGTTAGCCTGTGTGTGCATGTGTAAGCCACTGTGAGTGTGTTTCTGCTGGTATGCGCGTTGCTCCCCCCTGAGGAAACAGAAAGGAAAAAGGAAGCAACAGAATTAGTAGGAAGCTAGCAGGGAATACTGCTGGAGCTAGCAGGTGAAAACAATTAGAAGCAGGCAATTACACAGGCAGAATAGTAGCTCAGCCAAGCACTTAAAACTCTGCAAACAGCAGTGCAGGATGTTTCTCTCAAGAGACACTGCAAGACAGGAGTAAGCTATTAGAAGTGAAAACTGAAAAAGCTGAACTCAGAGCAGAAATGCTAGGGGCTGCCATAGCTGTCATAAGGAGACATAGGCTACTTGCTGAGGGTGGTGACAATGCAAATGGTGCCAGACAACCCACAGTGAGGAGACGGAGAAGAGTGTACAGGCCCAGGGTCACCTACCATGGGTTACATGAGCTGGAGATAGAGCGCTATAGAGTGGACAGAGACCTCATGCAGCAAATTGTCGAGCTGTGCAGGCCACGCCTCACACACAGAACCAACAGAGGGGAACCCATCCCAGTGGAAACCAAGGTATGTGTTGGCCTAAGAATACTAGCAACAGGTACCTTCCAGAGATCAACTGGTGATATGATGGGGATGTCACAGGCATCAGCCTCCAGGGTACTGCACCAGTTCCTGGATGCCATGTCAGCACATGTCGGTGATCATGTATATTTCCCCAATGCCCGTGAGGTATTGGCCAGCAATATGTGTCTCTTCCAGCAAATAGCGGAATACCCTGAGGTAGTGGGTACAATAGACTGCACGCACATATGCATCAAAGCACCAGCCGGTGAGCGGGGTAGGGCCTACATTAACCGCAAGGGCTTCCCCTCCATCAACTGCCAGGTCGTGTGTGATGCCCAGGGCATAATAATGAATGTGTGTGCTGGCTGCCCTGGGAGCTACCATGATTCCCATATCTGGCATTTGACACAGCTGTACCAGACATTTGCCAATGGGGACATCCCACATGGACACCTAGTGCGGGATGCAGGTTATGCACTGGAGCCGTGGCTGATGACACCCATCAGAAATGCACACACACCTGAACAGAAATGCCATAATGAGGCACACGCACAAACACGTAATGTAATAGAGCGTGTGTTTGGGCTGCTCAAGTCATGGTTCTGGTGTCTGGACACATCTGGTGGAGCCTTGCAGTACTCACCAACTACATGTATCCAAATTGTCATGGTATGTGCTATGCTACATAATATGATCTTGCGAAAACAGCTGCAGCAGGACCAGCATAGGGCTGGGCCAAACAGCCCCCCACCATTGCCAAGGCCATCACAGGCAGAGCGTGACTCGGAGGAGGAACAACCTCAGCCTGCCCCAGTAGGCAGAAGGAGGCGTGCCCAGTATGCCCTGGCCTTGACAAAGAGGCAACGCATAGCACATACACTGGCTCAGTAGGAACCCTGGGAATGATACCCCTCTCTGACCCACTCATATAATAACAGGGATGCCTAAAATGACATAACCTGCTCTCAAACATGTACAGGGAGTGTAGTATGTGCATCCGACAGAGGCAGCCCTGCAGCACCACCTGAGGCATGAATGCCATGTGTTAAGCAATGTAACAACATGTAGTATATGCACACTTGATGACCCTGACTAACACCCTACCCTCACCAAGCATGATGCCACAATATGACGATGAGATGATCAATTGCAATAAATGGCTGAAGTATTGCAGTTAGTTAAAGGGGATCCAATGTGTGTCAGCCTGAGATGACATGCTGAGCATGACATGATGCTCCACCTGCTAGGGGTGGTGTGCACCTATCAGTCCAGGCCTTATGGATACTGGCAAAGGCTGTTGTTACCCACAGTGTGCCCTGAATAGGTAAGGCTCAAAACACAAACCCACCTCCATAGGTATCACAAGGGATAAGAACCTAGATGTAATGCTACCCAATGCCAGAAGTCTAAACAGCAAGATGCATACAGTCTAAACTCCCCCAGTATGGAGAATGTTGATATCTGTCCTGTAACAGAAAACTGGGTCAAGGCTCACAACAGCACCCTAACACTACCAGGTTACACCTCATACTGTGCTGCACAGCCTCAAAGCATGGAACAAGCTACAAAAGGAGGGTGACTAGCAATAATTGTCAAGGATAACCACACCCCCATGTTGGTACCACAACAAGAAGCAGTATAGACTAGCCATGGTCAAGTATCAGTGACTAAAACTGCCTCCCAGTTTATAGCCTGCTACAGACTACCATCCTAACACCAGGAACTGCACCTGGCCTGTGTTGGAAAACATGAATATATCAAGCCCTCCAAACCACATTATATTGTGTGACTGAAAATACCCAGACATAGACTGGGAGCATTATACTAGCTCCAACACTGTAGGACAAAAGTTCCTAGAATCCATAAACCAAAATGCCCAGGAACAATGTACCACTCCCACAAGAGGGGTAAGCATACTGGATGTGATAATCAGCAACATGGGTACTAGATGGCAAGATGAGAAGTGTATCCCTCACTGGTAAAACCAGACCATAGAGTAATCACACTGGATATACACATCCTGACCACAGTCCCTGGCCAGAAAACCACAGTGAAAAACATGTGTAAAGCAAAAGTTGCACTCCTCCAAACTGATGTGGAATCCATTAAAGGCCCTGTGCAGGTGCAAAATATGGGCCACACCTCAGAACGTGTTATACAGGCATTCCATGAACACTGCCAGGAATGCTTGGATTATGCAATCCCAAATAAAACCAAGACACAATGCCATACACGCAGGCATCTGGCATGGTGGACTCCAGCCATTACCAAACCATGCAAGAGAATGAGGAAGCTACTACATGATAGAGCAAACATAAAAAGGGAAGTAATCACTGATCAGTATTATGGCAATAAAATATGTCCACACATACAATCCACTAAGGCCAGCTACAACAAGTTGAATCTGTGAATCTTGAGGCAATGTTACACCTGCCCCAAGTACACAGACAACCCTGAACTCCCCCCAAGAAATACAAATATATGTGAGAGATGCAACCAATTATCCAAACCGGAGGCTGAGCTCCCTCAACTCAGTACTGTCAAAACTAGTCAGGAGGAGAAGGTAACCACACACACCACAAACCCAGTCCCACATAGACCTATCACAACTGCAAACCAAAGACATAAACACAGAAAAACATTCCCGGAGGCTCTAATTGCAAACACACCACACCAACAGAGGCCTCCAAAGCAGACAACCAAGCAAACACAACCTCCAAACATAGCACATGCAACACATAGTACACAAAGCTGGTGTGCCAAACAGTCACAGGCCAGAAAGAGAAACAACATGCCTGATTCAGATGTAATAGGTGACTCCATAGTCAGACACACTGCTGTCCCACTCACCAGACTGAACAAGGGAAAGGGTACAGTAAGCTGCCTGTAGGCTGCTACAATACGCCACATAACACAAGTACGCAGGTCACACCAAAGCAAGTAGAAATATGATGCAGTCATTGTCCATGCTGGCGTGAATGACCTGAGATGTACCTCCCCGGACTACATGAAAAGAGACATAGATGAGCTCTCCGATTATGTAGTCCAGGCCGGTATGACACTGACCATTTGCAGCATCCTACCCTCACCAAGAATGATGCCATAGTACAAACACAGAATGATCAGCTTTAACAAGTGGCACAATTACTGATGTCATTCCAAGGGGATCCAATGTCTGTCTGCTTGGGATGTCATGCTTGACAAGCCATGCTGCTGTTCCAGGGATGGCTCGCACCTGTTACCCCTGGGCGTCTGGATATTGGATAAGGCTTTTGTCACCTCCATAGAGCCTTTCGTAGGCAAGGCTGAAAAGACTAACCCACCACCCTAGAAAACATAAGTGGAAAGAAACATAAGGGTAATGCTGACCAATGCCAGACGTGTAAACCTCAATATGCATGCTCCTGAGGCCCTCCCCAGTATGGAGAACATTGATGTCCGTGCAGTGACAGAAATGTGCAGCAAGCCTCCTGACAGCACACTAGCACTACCAGGTTATACCTCATATCATGTGTTATGGCCCCAAAACCTGGACCAAAACATAAAAGGAGGGGGAGTATCCATATTCAGCACAGACACCCATATGTCCAGGTAACTGACAATGCACGAAGCATCGGAGACCACCCATGTGCAACTAACCGTAGGCAAAACTGCTGTACAATCTGTAACATGCTACAGACCACACTCTCACACACAGGAACCCCACCCAGCCATCCTGAAGACACTGGACAGTATGAATGTCTCATCAAATACCAAACAAGGTACTCACAAATTACCACATAGGTGGTAAACCATTATGTATGGAAGGAGTAATCAGGGACCTAGGGACACAAGTGGACAGTAACCTGTTATGTGACACTCACATTGCCAACGTGGCTAGGAAGACTGTCTACATTGGGCACCGTATCATGAAAGGATTCACATCTACGTCAACAGAGGTCATTGTGCCCCTATACTGTTCTCTTATCAGACCCATAATCTAGTACAATGCCTCATTTGGGATGTACCTTACCCGACACCTGCAGCAGTTAGAAAGACCTCAAAGGTACCGCACCAAGAGGATAAAGGGTCTCAAATATATGTCATATGCTGCCTGGCTATAGACACCCCAGCTGAATGCAGTCACATACTGCCTACACAGAGGCATTGTATGCCTGTTGTACAAGGCCATGTCCAACACAGGAGTAATGGACATGCTCCACCCCAGAAAACCCAAAGCCATCAGAGCTGTGAGAGTGAGAGATGTCAACCTCAACACATAATGAAATAGGATGTGCTGGAGGGACAGATACATAACCCAGAGGCTCCCTACACCCCGGAACAGAATCCCACTCCATGTTAGGCAGAGCCCCTCACTGACACTCTTCAACAGGAATCTTGCCAAGTGGATGGATGATCATAGATGTACACTGGGGTCTTCACTGTGTCACGCCCAGACAGAGGCACAGTAAAGTAAATCATAAATGGCCATAATATTCACATAGCAAGGGGTGGCGAAAGCCACACACACTCTGGCTAGGCTTATAAATGCCCTAGGGTGGATAGCCTAGTATGAACCTATGAACCTATGAAGATACAAATTGTACAGGACACTAAGGATAATCACAAGGCTTTCTTAACTGATGGTAGGAACCTTGTTGGGAATTCACAGATATGCTCTGAATCACTCAAATATTACAAACAACATACCAAACACACACACATATTGCCAACATCCAACATGACAGGTGCAGTGCAAACCCCCCCCCCCCCCAGAATGCAAAATATCTATCCCAGCAGACTGCTGGCCCCCTGACATTGCAGATGCTGAGGTAACAGCCAGCATCTACAAAGCAAAACACACAGCAGCAATGGTATGAGATGGTGTCCTGGGATGAATCCAACATGGACTCCAAGAAGAATGGAATGCCAAATCACACTACTGCTCAATGTCAGCCTTACCACAGGATATGTACCCAAAGAGCAGTGTTCAACAGTGGTCCTTCTCAACAAAGGTGTTGCCTGAATGGATACTGCAAACTACCACCCCGGAATCCTGACAAGCTTGGTCTGCACAGCTATGGAAAGGATCAGCATGTACCGCAGACATAAAGATATTGGGGACCTACTGACACCGGACCCTACCCAGTGTGACTTTCTTAAGTGCAGATCCTGCCCCTTAAACATGTTTGACTCATTTGAAACAGTCATTAAGGTCATTGATGAGGGCAATGTGGTCCACACAGCATAGCTGGACCTTGCAAAGTCTTCCATACAATACCCCACGTGTTTATTATAGATAAGCTCACCAGTTTAAATATAAACCCCTATGTCAGTAGAGGGGTTGCAAACCAGACCAAGGACAGAACTGACATGGTCAGACATGCTGCAGCCATGTCAGACTACAAACCTTATATAACTGGCATCCCACAAGGCTTGGTCCTGGGACCTCCCTCGTTTGGTATATATGTCCCATAGGTACAGGCCAACATGGAAGGACTGTGTCTGAACATGTTTGCAGAGGACTACAAACTGGCCACCATATCTGACCCTCCAGCTGACACAAGCATCCCACAAAAGGGCCACATAGAAACAGACAACTGGTGCCATAGCCATGTCAGCAAGCTAATTGCAGAAAAGTGTATAGTCAACCCCTGTGGATATTCAGTAAGTGCCCACCAATTACCACATAGGTGTTAACCCATTAAGTACTTAACATGTAATGAGAGACCTGGGGACACAAGTTGATAGATATCCTGCATTGGACAAGCATGTGGCTGTAGTGGTTACAGAAACATACCATATACCCACCTAATCATGAAGGTTGTCAGATCTACATAAGGGGAGGTCATTGTGGCTCTGCAGTCATCCTTCATTAGCGTTACAATTGACTACAATAGCCCCTGTGGGATGTACCTCAGCAGACACCTCCAACAACTGTAAAGTCCCCAAAAGTACCTCACCAGGAGTATCAAAGAGCTTGAACAGATGCCATGTGTTGCCTGATTAAACAAACTGCAGCTCCACACACTGCCATACTGCCCACCCAGAGGCAAGCTGTGCCTGATGTATAAAGCCATGTCCAAGCTGGAATCAATGAACATGCTGCACCTTGTACAATCTGAATGGCAGTGAGCTATGCACATGAGAGACCTGAACCCCAGCACTGACATACATAGGACAAGCTGTACTGAATGATCCATAACACAGAAGCCACCCCCACTCTTGAGTAAACACCCAGTACAGGTTAGCCAGAGAGTCACTCATCGACTCTTCTCAAGAGGAATCTTGATGAGTGGATGGGAGATGGTAGGTTTACCCTGGGTATCACTGTTATGTCACGGGTAGACGGAGGCACAGTATACTAACCATGACATATGTCATGGCAAACTCCACTTACAATGTGTGTCGAAGGACAAACACACTCTCCGACTAGCATTAGAAATGGCCTAGGGCACATCGCTAGTGTTTGCCAATGTACACCTATGTTGTGGAATACACTACCAATGTTGGACAAGCCTGGTTTAAGTAGTTCATATCTGAACATAATGCAACATGGTCAGATGTGCACAACTGGCCCCTAACCAGGCTGTTGTGCTCACTATGAAAATGTAAAGCAGTGATAGGACTAAAGCCCAGGATACTGTCCACCACAATGAAAGTACTGAACCAGTACACTATACGGTACTACAGTGTTAGGTCAGTATGAAAGGATGTTGACAACTGTATGCAAAGTATCCCATGCAAACCCTGCAGGCACAGTATAATCCCTGTTGTGTTCAGACACAAAGTAGTTGGACAGTAACTACACAACATGACACACAACACACAACCATAAACGTGAGATATTGTTGAAGTTCACACTCATCCACAAATGTGGTGGGCTGCAGAGTTCAACATATGGAAAGCTCACACTGGGCATGCTCGCACACTTTGATAAATGAGACATATGTCAGACAACATGCCATGGAAAGCCTGAACTGGGCATGCTCACACACTTAGGCCAAATCTCAGTTTAGCAGTTGGCCACACATATCCGGTATTTGTACGTGTAATTCCAGGAACCAACCACATTACAGCAATCTGCCCAGTGCACACAGTTAAATGACTACAGAGACATACGTGATATAGTGGATCCCTCTCATATTCAAACATCTTCCACAGATACACAATTTGTTCATAGAAACAGGGAATGCTATGGCAATAAAGACCTGCAAACAGCCTATCAGCAACAAATATTGTGCATCTGACAATTAAACATATGGGTGTAGAGGTCAACACTAGGCTGTTTGCCCTAGGGAATGACAGCTTAGCCAAAGTGTGCTTGGCGTCTGCCTCCCCAGTACAGTAGGCTACTGTGCCACTGTAAAGTAGGTCACATAAGGCACCGTGTGAGGCTAGTGTGCTGTACCTCTGTCAAGCAGGGACACAGTGGAGATCCCAGGGTTTGAATTTGCTAAGCCACATCCATGTTGTTGGTGTGTGCTGGAAGAGGGTTGGTGAGGACCTCTAACAGTAAGTGGGCGTCAATAACAGACTGAGGGGAGCCTTATCTGCATTGTCTGGACAATTTCACTGTCAACACTTTGTCGTGATGATTATGAGGGATTGAAGTGTCATGCCAGTACTGTTCAGAGATGTCCTCCCTCTGTGGGCTATTGCTCTGCAATGTATTAGCTCACTCCGTCTGTTGGACAGCTCATATATGGTTGGTGTACACCTGACAGGTGTCCTGTTGTGGAGCAGTCATGGGTATATTTGGGATAGCATGATCAATGCAAACCTTCCACATGCTCATAGAATGCAATTGTCAAGGATTATGCAGAGTGGCCTGTATACTCCCCCAGCATGGGTCCTTTGAAGTCCTCCACCCCAGTCTTCACAAGTGTAAAGTCTGCTTTTGATAAATACACTTTGTTTGCAGTGACAACCTTGCCTGGGGGTGGGGATGGGATATGGATGTCCAGGGAAAGGTGGGTATGGTCAGATATCAACAATGGTGGTCTACCTCTGGTGTGGAACAGTGAGTACCCATGTTGCAGATGGTCAGGTGCAATATGTATTCCCCCTTGTGGCTGTGGTGAGTGGTTCTGCCATAGCACATGGACTCACAAATTGTAGTGGTTGTAGGGTAATGTTGTAGAGGCCTGAGTAGTTCCCACACAGGCGTTAACAACTGGAATGGTGTATGTGAACACCTGCATATCTTGGCACTGTTCCCAGGGAAGCAAAGTGTGTGTCCTGGATGTGTGAGAGGTGGTCCAAACTGGTTGTGTTGTGTGTTACAGGTCCTGTGGTCACGAAGCATGGTATAGAACATAACCTGCCAGTGCGATGTGCATATCTGACCCTGAAGTAGGTGGCTGCAAATGCATATATATGCTATCCCCCACCTGACAGGTAGTACTAGATGTACATACCTCTGTAGAAATAATGATGTCAGCACCCTATAAATGATGCAGGTGCAGAACAGATGCCCAGTAATTTGGATAGTGCCCTCTGCTAATGCGTCTCACTCAAGTGTCATAATATAGTTAGGTAGGGGTTTGAATCATGTAAATGCTCAGTGTGTGTGTGTGTGTGTGTGTGTGTGTGTGTGTGTGTGTGTGTGTGTGTGTGTGTGTGTGTGTGTGTGTGTGTGGGTGAGCGGGGTTGGTGATCTGTGTGAGGGAAATGTCCCTTTTGGCAACTGGGAAAACACACTACAGGATGCACATTCCCCTTTCTAAACACTGATGATGTCAGCACCCTATAAGTAAAGCAGGAGAAGGGAAACCTCCCAGTTATGCGAATAGCGCGCTCTGCTAATGCGTCTGTCTCGAGTGTTATAACATAGTTAAGCAGGGATTTGAATCCTGCAAATGCTCAGTGTGTGTCGAGGGGGGTTAGTGTGTGTGCAATTCTGTATAAAAGAAATGTCCCTTTTGGCAACTAGGAGAACACACTACAGGATGCACATTCCTCTTTCTAAACACTGATGATGTCAGCACCCTATAAGTACAGCAGGAGAAAGGACACCTCCCAGCAATGCGAAGAGCATGCTCTGCTAATGCATCTGTCTCAAGTGTCATAACATAGTCAGATAGGGGTTTGAATTCTGCAAATAGCAAGTTTGGGTGAGGGGGGTTAGTGTGTGTGCAATTCTGTGTGAGGGAAATGTCCCTTTTGGCAACTAGGAGAACACACGACAGGATGCACATTCCCCTTTCTAAACACTGATGATGTCAGCACCCAATAAGTACAGCAGGAGAAGAAAAACCTCCCAGTAATGCGAATAGCGCGCTCTGCTAATGCATCCGTCTCGAGTGTCATAACATAGTTAGGTAGGGGTTTGAATCCTGCAAATGTTCAGTGTGTGTGGAGGGGGGTTAGTGTGTGTGCAATTCTGTATGAAAGAAATGTCCCTTTTGGCAACTAGGAGAACACACTACAGGATGCACATTCCTCTTTCTAAACACTGATGATGTCAGCACCCTATAAGAATAGCAGGAGAAGAGAAACCTCCCAATAATGCGAATAGCGCACTCTGCTAATGCGTCTGTCTCGAGTGTCATAACATAGTTAGGTAGGGGTTTAAATCCTGCAAGTGTGTGTGTTTGAGTGAGGGGGGTTACTGTGTGTGCAATTCTGCGTGAGAGAAGTGTCCCTTTTGGCAACTAGGAGAACACACGACAGGATGCACATTCCCCTTTCTAAACACTGATGATGTCAGCACCCTATAAGTACAGCAGGAGAAGAAAAACCTCACAGTCATGCAAATAGCGTGCTCTGCTAAAGCATCCATCTGGAGTGTCATAACATAGTTAGGTAGGGGTTTGAATCCTGCAAGTGTGTGTGGAGGGGGTGGAAGTATGGTGTGAGAGAACTTACCCTTTTGCCAACCAGTACAACACACCAGCTGCTGCATATTCCAATCTTTACACAGAGATGATGTCAGCACCCTACAAGTACAGCAGAAGAGGGCAAATCTCCCAGTAATGCAAATAGCACGCTCTGCTACTGCGTCTCTCACTACTGTCATAGCACAGTTAGTTATGGCTTTGAATTCCACACATGCCACGTGTGTTTTTGTCACACAGAATGCCCATGTGTGTGGGTTGTTGTTCACAATAATGCATGACATCGATTAAACCAGTAATGGCAATGGACACAGATGATGTATGTGTGTGCCAAATACACATATGTACCTGTTACCTTCAATAGTTCCCATGTCTGACGCCTGCCACATGTGAACACATGGTATTTGCACTGGATAACATTATGACTGTGGTCTTCTGTGCGGGTGCTGCATGTGGTATGTGTATATACAGTGTGAGATGTATATGGTATCATCCTAGCAGCGAGGGATACACATCTGGTCTGGGGCATATAGTCTACATGTTGTTGCTGAACAGGTGCTGCATGTTTTCACCTGTTGTGGGAGTGGTAACAAGTTGTTCCATAGCAATGCAGTGACTACATGCTAGGAACCTTTCAGCTAGGGTGTTGGAGCTACAGTAATTCATCAGCATTCAGTAATACGTCAGCATTCCTGGTGAGGGTATGATGCCAACCAAGGTCAGGGTCATACCAGCCTGTGCCATATGCTCAGAGAGCCCTTCCATGTTCCCTATCATGTAGTCCAGGGAGGTACATCGCAGGTCAGCCATAGTGGCATGGACAATGACTGAGTTATATGTGTCCATGCCTCTGACTGACCTGTATGCTTGTGTTATGTGGTGGACCATAGTGCCCCACGGGCATATCACTGTGACTTTCACCTTGTCCATCCTGGTGAGTGGGACCTCACTGTACTGGACAATAAAGGTACCTAACACAACTGTAGCAGGTGTGTTGTCTAGCCGTACAGGCTGTGACTGTTTGGCACACAGGATTTGTGTGCTATGTGTTGCACGTGCTGTGTTCCGGCTTAACGTATGCCTGTGTGCCAGCTGCAGAGGTGTCTGCTGCTCAGGCAGGATGCTATTCTGAGGCTCCACGAATGACCCAGTGTGTTCATGTGTTTGGATTGCTGTCAGTGTAGGTCTACATCAGACTCGTATTGTAGTCACTGTAGTATTTCATGCCACCTGACAGGTTATGCCAGTACTGGGTTCAGAGTGCTTAGTCCCCAGTTTGGCTATGTGGTTGCATCTCATACATGTGTTGTATGTCCATGTGTAGGGGAGAGGGTTGACTGTGTACATGTGGGAGCTGTGACATTGCCACATGACCCACATATTCCACAACTGTACCATAGAGGTGACTGACAAGTGACCTTTGCACATGCTACCATAGTATTGTGATTGACATGGTGATTAACAGCACATAGGGCCAATGGGGAACAAGGTACATAGGTTCATAGGTTCATACTAGGCTATCTGCCCTAGGGCATTTATAAGCCTAGCCAGAATGTGTTTGGCTTTCGCCACCCATTTTAAATTTATTTTGCAATGCCCTTTTTCGAGGTTAGTATACTGTGCCTCTGTCTAACAGTGACACAGAAGTGATACCCGGGGTAAACCTATGATCTCCCATCCACTCATCAAGAGTCCTCTTGAAGAGAGTCAATGAGGGACTCTGCCTAACCTGGACTGGGATTTTATTCCAGAGTGAAGGGAGCCTCTGGGTTATGAATCTGTCCCTCCAGCATGTCCTATTTATTTCAGTGCTGAGGTTCAAGTCTCTCGAACGTGTAGCTCGACGGGATTTGGATTTTCTGAAGTGCAGCATGTCCATTAATTCCGGGTTGGACATGGCTTTATATGTCAGGCACAGATCACCTCTGAACAGGCGGTATGCCACTGAGTAGAGCTGGAGTTTCTTTAACCGGGCAGCATATGGCATCTGTTTGAGCCCTTTGATCCTCTTGGTGAGGTACTTTTGGGGTCTTTCCAGTTGCTGCAGGTGTCTGGTAAGGTACATCCCAAAAGGGGCATTGTACTCAATTATGGGCCTGATGAGGGATGAGTAAAGAGGCACGATGACCTCCCCTGATCTAGATGTGAATCCCTTCATGATTAGGTGGGCTATATAAAATGTTTTTCTAACCACTTTGGCCACGTGGTTGTCAAATGAGAGATTGCTATCAACTTGGGTCCCCAGGTCCCTAATTACTTCTTCTGTACTTATTGGATTACCACCTATGTGGTAATTTGTGGGCACTTTGTTTTTGCCAAAGGGGATGACTATACACTTTTTAGCATTTAGCTTGAGGCCGTGGCTCTGGCACCAGTTGTCTGTTTCTATGAGGCCCTTTTGGAGGATGCTTGTGTCGGCTGGAGAGTCGATTATGGCGCCCAGTTTGCAGTCATCTGCGAACTTGGTCAGCCACAGTCCTTCCGTGTTGGCCTGTACCTCGAAATATATACCGAACAAGAGAGGTCCCAGGACTGAGCCTTGTGGGACACCACTTGTAACTGGTTTGGAGTCTGACATGGCTCCAGCAATTCTAACCATGTGGGTTCTGTCCTTGAGCCAGTTTGCAATCCTTCTAGTGACATAGGGGTTTATATTTAAGCTGGTGAGCTTATCTATAATGCTCGAGTGGGGTATTGTATCGAAGGCTTTTGCGAGGACCAGGTAGGCTGTGTGGACCACCTTCCCCTCGTCAATGGCCTTGGTGACTGTTTCAAAGAAATCAACCAGGTTTAGGAGGCAGGATCTGCCCTTAACAAAGCCGAACTGGGTAGGATCCAGTGTCTGTAGGTCCCCAATATCTTTATTTATGAGGTCCATGATGATCCTTTCCATAGCTTTGCAGACCAAGCTAGTCAGGCTTATGGGGCGATAATTTCAAGGATCCGTTGAGGCACCACCATTATGGAATGGGACCACTGTTGCTGTACGCCACTCTTTGGGCACATATTCTGTAGTAAGACTGAGATTGAACAGTAGTGTTATGTTTGGGTTTAGCTCTTCTTGGAGTTCATGTAGGACACAGCCCGGGACACCGTCTGGTCCCATTGATGCTGTGTTTTTTGCTTTGGAGAGGGCGGCTTTTACCTGAGCATCTGAGATGTCAGGGGGGCAGCACTCCGCTGGGATAGATATTTGCCCTTTTGGTGTGGAGTGGGGGGAGAAGTTTGCGCTGAACCTGTCATCCAGGATGTTGGCAATGTCTGTGGGTTCGCTGTATTTTTTGTCATTTTGGACTAATTCTGAGCATATCTGGGAATTACCACCCAGGTTCCTAACATAACTAAAGACAGCCTTGTGATTATCCTTAGTGTCCTGTGCAATTTTTCCCTCGAAGCTGGCCTTAGACAATTTTATGAGTGCCCGTAGTTTTTTGCTAATACTGATCAGTGATGCCTTCCCTTTTTGGGATTTTGCTGTATCATTTAGTAGCTTCCTCCTTCTATTGTATAGTTTGTTTATGGTTGGGGTCCACCAGACAGGATGTCTGCCTTTGGAGGATTGGGTCTTGGTTTTATTTGGGATCGCATGATCCATGCATTCCTGAAGGTGTTCATAGAATGTGTTTATAAAGGATTCTGCGGTCTGGGCCATATTTTCCACAGGCCCGGGGGCTTTGAAGGATTCCACCTCGGTTTTGAGGAGTGTGAAATTTGCTTTAGAGAAGTTTTTCACTGTGGTTTTCTGGGCAGGGGGTGAGGTCGGCATGTGAATATCCAGTGAGATTAGTTTATGGTCTGATCTTACCAGTGAGGGATACACTTCTGGTCTGGAGCATAGAGTCCCCATGTTGGTGATGATCAGGTCCAGTATGTTTTCCCCTCTTGTGGGAGTGGTAACAAGTTGTTCCATAGCATTTGAGTTTATAAATTCTAGGAACCTTTGGGCTAGGGTGTTGGAGCTAGAGTAATGCTCCCAGTCTATGTTTGGGTAGTTGAAGTTGCCCAATATAATGGTGTTTGGAGAGACCTTCATATTTTCCAGTGTTCTCAGGAAGGCTGAGTGGGGTTCCTGGGTTTGGGAGGGTGGTCTGTAGCAGGCTATAAACTGGAAGGCAGTTTTACCCACTGTTAGTTGCACATGGATAGTCTCTGATGCTTCGTGCTTTGCCACCAGCCTGGAGGTGTGGGTATCTTTGATGAATATCGATACTCCCCCTCCTTTTGTGGTTCGGTCCAAGTTTTGGGGCCGAAAAGCATGGTATGAGGTATAACGTGGTAGTACTGGGGTGCTCTCGGGAGCCCTAAACCAGGTTTCTGTTACTGCACAGATATCGATGTTCTCCATGCTAAGGAGAGTTTCGAGTGCGTGTATCTTGAGGTTTAGACTTCTGGCGTTGAGTAGCATTACTCTTAGTTTCTTTTCCCTTGTGATACCTATGGAGGTGGGTTTGTCTTTTGAGCCTTGCCTAAAAAAGGCACTATGGGGGTAGCAAGAGCCTTTGCCAATATCCGAAATCCCAGGGGTGACAGGTGCAAGCTGTCCCTAGCGAAGCAGGTGGTTCAACAGAAGTTGAGTATGTTAGGGTGCAGTGCCTGTGATTAGTTAGCACTGGCATATATGACTGCTCACATGGACAAATGTCAGGTAAGTCATATGCAATGTGTCACAGGCAATGTACATGTGAACAGGACAAACAGTGACGTTCTGCCAAGTGAGACATGGACATACATATAGTAAGCTATGCAGATGTCACTAGGAGTCCACAGAAGCTCTGTAACTCTGCATTGCAGGTGGGATCAGTGTTCCAGGGTAACTGCAAGCAAACATGCATGCAAACAAAGCTACAGTAAGCAGGGCTGCATGTAGTCCATTGTACAACAAACAAGCTGTACCACATCCAGTAGGTAACAGTGCAAATATGCAGGCACTATACACATGTACATGGAAATACACAGGTCAGATGGTTAGGGTCCAGTCTCACCGCACACAAGTGTACAGACCATGTACCGTCAGGATGTACAATAACTGGATGGAAACCCAGGTGCTCATACCTGCAGTCATACACATGTCAAATAACAGACCCTGAGCCTTCACTCAGTGGTTCCATACTTTGTAGGATGTATGCTACCTGGCCTGCCACCACAGTATCCCTGACATGTATGGGGACTCTCCCTCCTGTGACAGTTAGTTTTGTGTGTTGGGGCTGTCTAGCATGGTATGAGATGTGAGCTTGCAGTGCTAGGGTGCTCCTGTGTGTCCTGTACCAGTCGTGTAGTACTGCACACATATCAACATCCTCAAACATCCGCATTGCAGAGTCCAGTGTGGGCAACATGCCACTTGCAGTTTACATGTCCATCATTGCATATCAATACTTTCATTACCTTATCCCCTGTGCTACCTATGTACGTAGCCTTCTGTTGACATTCTTACCACCAGTATGCCAACATGTGCAGATGATACACTATGGTACTTACCATGGGTGTAGACAACAGTACAAGACAATCATACCCTTACTGCATCAGGCATGCTGGGATATACCCACAATTATATCAGCACACAGTGCTGTTAACAACATGTGTAGTCACCCTGTGCATCAGCAACATGTTAACCTGTACCTGCACTAATGTTACAGATTGCAGGAGGTGGCACAGTTTCATCATATGCACAGGGTGTGAACTTGGTATGCCTGAGTCTGCCACTGGTACCACCAATTAACATGTATGTGTATGTGTGTTGGTGAGGGACAGCAGTACAAGGTGGGGCAATGTTGATGCAGTGTGTGCGTGTATGCGGTAGACCTAGGTGTTGTCAATTCACATGTGTGTATGGATGCACACAGTTCCACCTCATGGCTGCCATATACTGGTGTTTGTGGACAGCCACAGACTGTACTTGCCAGGTCATACAGATCAGTGTCTGTGGCCACGGACACGGTACCTGTGCCTTGCAGGGGTGCTACGGACCATATCCGGTACCAATCCAGACTGGGTACTGTCATCAGAAGCAGATGTACGTTGACTGGACACAGATCCCTGTTGGGCCTGTCCAGAGCCACGTGCACGTGGTCTCCTGGGGCGGTCTGATGACAGCACAGACCCAGCATTGCTGGGGCTGCTGCTGGCACTATGGGGGCGGTCGCGGCCCTGTTGTCGTCCGTGATGACTGCCAGCTGCTGCTGCTGCTGGCATACGCCCACGTCGATGCCTCAACCATCCACCATCGCCCTGGCTCATGGACATGTAGTTGTGGAACTGGTCTAATATGTCCCCGCAACGTCTGTCTATGACATCGGTGAAATTACGGATGGCAGCCGCAATGTCATGCATACTGTCAGTCATGGTTGTGCGACATGCTGTCATCTCCCTCAGACCCTGTCTGGTGTACCGTTCCATACGTGACTGTGCCTGCATGACAGCCCGAAACATAGCTGAGGTTGTAAGACCTCTGTGGGCATGTCTGACAGGGGCAGTACTCCCACGGATGCTCCCACGAGAACCCCTGGACATCTGTCTGTGTGGTACTATCTCAGGGCCATGCCCATGGCTGCTGTGTGGGGAAGCATGTGCCACAGATACCATTACCCTGCTCAATGCCCACTGTATCCTGTCCATCACCTAGGGACATTGGTGACAAAGGGTGTATTGGCAGGATAACTGTGCGCATTGATGGGGTTGACAGCTGTGTACTGTCAATTGGCTGACCAATGACGGACCCTGGCATACCTTCCTGTGCCATTACACAGATGTCATCATTATCAGTACCCGTGGCACCTGATTCAGGTTCCCTGCTGCATGACACCAGAGCAGCACCAGAACCTGTGGGAGGGAAACAGGAAACACAGTTTACAATGTCTACACAATGTTACCAGTGATGCACACATGCACACATGCACAGGTGCACACATCCACACATGCACACACATGCACACATGCACAGGTGCACACATGCACACATGCACAGGTGCACACATGCACACATGCACACATGCACACATGCACAAGTGCACACATGCACACATGCACAGGTGCACAGGTGCACACATGCACACACTCACACATGCACACATGCACACAGTTGCACACTTGCACACTACTCAGTATGCGAGATATCAACACACAGACACACCTGCATGCATACACAGAGCACTACTCAGTGAGCCTAATATTACTATTACTATCAAGACTATTAAAGGTATTGTTAATACACACTCACCAGCATGGATAGGCTGCATTGTTGTTACACTGGCGGGACCTGCAGAAGTGAGGAAATTAATGTCAGTGGGCACAACTGTGCCATTGTTACTGAGTATGATACAGGTCAGTAGTACAACAGTCACCTTTCACAGGTCAGCTGCTGATATTGAGAATATCACACTTGCACATTAAATACTATGTTGACAGCTACAAACCAAGGACACACCTCACACATGCATTAACTACCAGTGTACACAACAGTCAACTATACATATGGCATATTACCAGCATGCTCGTAGTCTTGTTGCTGCGTGGCTCCAGCCTCCATCATAATGCAGGTCTGCTGCTGTTGATGTTGTTAGCGGGCTGGAGCCACAAGACTTATGAGTAGTCCCTCCAGTCTGGTGAGTGGAGGATGTGTAGCCACCCCACCACCTGTGGCAACCTGTTGCCTGTGGATATCCGACGCACGCTGATGGACATTTCTGATTAAATCACTGCAGTGATGTCGTACCTGCTCATATGTCTTATTATGCATGCCTATGTCATTTACCCGATGGACCAGGTCTTGCCACAGTGCAGCCCTCTCCTGCTGATTCTGGCTGGTGCGGGAAAAGAGTATTGCATAATCCCGCACTAGGCTCTGGTGTATCTCCTCATCCTCAGCTGCAGAGTATGCTGGATTGTGCTGGTGAGCCATGGTCCTGAAAAAGGAAATAACATGATATCAGCAAAATATGTCAGCAGAATTTGGCACACATACTACACATGCTACTCAACTGTTGTGATACAACATATCTCACATATATAGCATCTGTCTGTCTATTGGTGGATACACATGTAAATGGCCAGGTATCAGTGCTCAGCCAACAACTGTGCAACAGTACCTGGCACACTCCATACGACATACTACCAAACCCCAGCAGTCAGAACAGTGATTCAGGTCCAAAGCACCTCCTCACTCTGGGGGTTTGTATCGAGGTACTGTATGGGGTACATCATCAACTACTGTGAGCTGACCACAAACTAATTGCCCTGGATATACATATCCTACCTCCACCACCAGCACAAACGACTACAGTGAATAACATTTCAAATGCAAACGTTACACTTCGTAACACTGGCATGGTATCCTTTAAGCCCACTGGGCCAGTGGAAGACACAACCCACAATGCTGACCCCTTCACAAATGATTTCTACGGACATCTCCGAGAATGCATGGATCATGCAATCCCATATAAGACCAAGACACTCTCCACAAAGGGACAGCATCCTGTCTGGTGGACCCCAGCCATAGACAGATTGTATAACAAAAGATGGAAGCTACTGCAAGACAGAGCATAATTCCATAAAGGGAAGGCATGTATGATCAGCACTAGTAAGGAGCTATTTTCTCTCATACAAACATCCATGGGCAACTTTAAGAGGGAAATCAACAGGGACCCTACAGATAACCACAAGGCCTTCTTCAGTTATGTTAGCAACCTGGTCAGAAACCCTCCAATATGCTCATAGTTAGTACACAACAACAAATAATTCACTGAACCCACAGATATTGGCAACATTGTGGCAGACAGGTTCAGTGCAATTTCCCTCTCCCCCAAATGAAGACATACTTATCCCAGCTGAATGTAACCTCCCTGTCATCACAGATGTCCAGGTGAGAGCCGCTCTCAGAAAAGCAGAAAACACAACATGAATGGGACCTGATGTTATCCCCGGTTGCATGCTACATGAACTCCAAGAGGAGCTAAACACACATATAGAAGTGCTATGTAACACTAGCCTGACTACAGGATATGTACCTGTACACTGGCATACCGCAGCAGTGGTTCCACTCCATGAAGGAGGCACCTCTACATACCAATACAATACAACACAATACATTACAATACAATACAATACAATACAATATGCTATTGCCCCTGGGACTACAGCAGCATACTGTTCTGCTACCCTGACCATTGTGACACATGTGATGTGATGGTACCTGCTCCTGTCAAACAGTTACACAGGGTGACTCATATGGCATATTACCTATCTGACTAACATTCAGCAGGGGTATGTGTGACATGTACTCATGGGGAGTCTTGCTTCTTAACGCTGTGTGGTTTATTGCAGGGTATGTCTTATCTGTGGGTACGAACCTGTACCTCCGCCATGTGCTCTCTACTGCAGTGTCACGGACGACACACAGCAGTCATTTAGGTTGTGGATGGTCTGAAGTGTTACTATGGTTGTTGGACATCTGTCATGGGTGTGACTTAAGTATGTAAATCCAGGAGTGGTAACCTCTATGTGGGTAGTATGTGTGTACTCTGTGGTGTTGTCAGTCACTGTGCATTGGTAATGTGTTTGAGTGCATTGTCACAGTGTTGTACATGTCACTGTGTCCTTCTCCATATCTGTAGCTGTCATGTGAGGTACATACTGTGGCAGCCATTGTGTGGTGTGGAGGGGTACACTGACCTACATGTCCATAGCTGACACACCATGTCTGCTGACACATACCATGTGCAGGTATTCCAGGAATAGTGTGCCACTGTGAATATCATTGGGGGGACTATTGTACACATCTATGACCCTGTTCACCCCTGACACATGCAGTGGTGGGCAGCCAATTACATATTGGGTGGTTACTGGTGTAGGTGATTTGAAATGGGGTATGGTACTCCAGTTTTGACACTGGTGTTCACTCCATGCCTTTGTCACCAGGCACCTGTTGCAATACATCTGTACACATGTACCTCACTCAGAATATATATACATCTCTCTCTCTCTCTCTCTCTCTCTCTATATATATATATATATATATATATATATATATATATATATATATATATATATATATATATATATATATATATATATATATATGTATATATATATATATATATATATATATATATATATATATATATATATATGTCTGTATACATATACACATATATATATTGATGTACATATATTGCTATAGATATGGAGAGGGGGTGTGTGACAGAGAGGGGGTGAGAGTGACAGAGGGGGTGTGACAGGGGGAGTGTGAGATCGTCATATACAGTCATACCTGTAGATAGTCAGATCTGTCTGTCTATGTATATGTATCTACATATATCTATATCTGTATGTGTGTATTACATATATATGTTTGTACATATTCTATCTATCTACATCTGTCTATGTATTCCTACATCCCTCTCTATGTATGTATACATATATGCATATTATATATATATATATATATATATATATATATATACATACATACATATATTGACATACATATGTATCCATATGATAGATAGGTATATCAACATGTTTGTTTACAAAACTGTATACACACACTAACATACTGCTAAACATACATAGCTGTGAAACCTACTTTGTACATTGCACTACAACCTACATTCAACCTACATTGATATGTGCACATAGATGCCCTCACATGCATATGTATGTACAGCCTTCACTGATAGTTGCTGCATGTCCCCTGCCCTATGTGCATCTTCATATACATATGGATACAGACCAATGACACATATGGAGGGTTCACAGTATGTAGACTTTTATACTATTACTTTACATTACCTGTGTTTGTCACAGCTGCTTGTGTTGCCGTCTGGTTTCGTGTCCTGCTGCTCCACTTGCCAGTTGTCAGCTTTCAAGTGGTTGTTGCTGACTGGTTTTGTTTGTGTATGTTAATTTTCTCTCTCTCTCTCTCTCTCTGTCTCTCACTACCTCCACAGGGTGCAATGAAAGTATTGCATGTGTGGACTGGGAGTACAGCATGCTTTTGTAGGTATCTGCATATGTCCATGTGATGGCCTCTGCACCAATTGTTAGCCAGCATTTGCTAATTGCATGCAGCCAGTTGTGTACTGATTGCAGTTCTCACTGTGATTTCAGGACAGTGCTGTACAAAGGTATGTGAGATAGGCGTAGCCCTTTCAGATTTTAAGGGCAGGGACCATGCTGGTATGCTGTGGACACTGTTCTGTGAGTGTAAAGGTTAGTATCTCTCTCATATTTCCGGCTGTGTTGTAGATTAACATTTATCCATTAATTTCTCCAGTTTCCTGTACTAAGTGTGTATGTACACTGACACCTAAGACTACTACTACTGTTAATGTGGGTGTGTGTGCTTTCCTGTGGGACATGTGGTGTAACTGGTGTATAGCAGTGGCTCTTGCACTTTGTTGCTATGGCTTCAATATTTGCCCTTTACATTCACTACTTGTATGCCTGCTAGGTGTCTTGACTGTAGTGTGTTGCTGTGGCTTTCCTATTTTCCATGTGCATTCACACCTTGGAATGCTTGCTATATCTGTTAGGGTGTTACTGCATGCAGTGTGGTCTGGCCATGGTGTGGGCCTTCACATCTATTAGGGTATTTGAGTATGCTGCTGAGCTGGCCCCAGAGACTCTCAGGTGCATCTTTTATCTGCCTCATGGAATGGTACATATCAGTGGGGTACACCCATTAAATTGTCTGGTATTCTGCAGTTGTGACTGTGGGATAGCATGAGCATATGTATTACTACACTATTTCTGCCGTGCAAGTGGTGCATACTTTCAGTACTTCATAGTTACCATTGCATGTGTTGTAACACCTTTCTGCCTACTGTTTGTACATTTCACAGGGAGTCTGTGGGGCATCCCTGTAACTCAGTCACTGTTGCTATGTCTAGGCTCTTAACTATTCAAATATGGCAGTGTCAGACCTCTCAAGTGTACAGATATTTGCAGGTTGTCCACATTTTTGCCTCATATTTTGGTCCATATCTCATAAACAGCTTTTTCTGGCAAATCACTGTGGGCTCAAGTCAGACTATAGTGACACACATTTAAGTTTCAGACTTCATACCCTTCCAAACATCCAACAAAATGCAGAACATGTTACTCTTTGAACTGTCTAAGTTTGTTGTAGCATTATTTGGAATGTGTCCCTGTTTTTGGCCCTTTGCTCCACATTTTTTATTACTTAGTCCGGATGTGTTCCTGTAAGAGGTTGTGGGGTATGGGCAGTGATTATCCTGCTGTGAGTATGTGTGTGGCTTGCAAGGTGCTACAGTCACATTATTACCTACTAGCTACCAACTAGCATGGCTGTT
Source organism: Protopterus annectens (assembly GCF_019279795.1). Lineage (NCBI taxonomy): Eukaryota > Metazoa > Chordata > Ceratodontiformes > Protopteridae > Protopterus > Protopterus annectens. The sequence goes on from NC_056731.1 coordinate 374,320,168, forward strand.
TCTGTTCACGCACTACTATTCTAGAAATCTACTACATTTGACAGTAAATATACATGACAAGCTTTGTGTACTACACATCCTATATTCCCTTTACATTCATTCCTACCATTACATGATATATTTATTGTAGCACAATGTTCTTATGTAACAGTCATGGCTTAGTGGTAAGTCATGCAGACTACTGTTTGCAAGGTCCTGGGTTCGGGACTGACAGTGGGATTTTATTTTGCTTTTGAGCAGACTACAGGACTTGTCATTCAGAGTGACTAAGGCACTTTTAAGCAGTTGTAACCAGGTTAGCGCTGGTTTGTGCAGAGCTCACGCATGCGCACTGGCGTTCAGCTCCGCTCACACCCGCTTACAACCGCTTAAAAGTGCTTACTCTTGCGCACACCCGCGCTATTTTCTTTGAAAGAAATGAAAATGGGGAGACAGGAAAATGGTGAAAAAAGGGTCACAAAGAGGGTAAGACAGTAGGGAAAAAAGCTCAGGTTTTGCAGGAGGGATGTAGGTAAGGCCCATAGCCACCCATTTCTTCATCAGCAACAGTTGTGCATATGTTTGTAATTTGGTGTGACATTTGAAACCTTCCACCCCTGAGAGACGTGTGAGGACAACAATAATACTTGTACAGCCAATTGTAATTGACAGTTTCCATGTCCAGCAGACATGTGTGTGAAATGGGCAGCTATGTATGGGGCGTCATTTTTTTGTGGGTACAGAGTGCCCTTTTTTTTTTTTTTTTTTCAGGTGAGAGCGGTATGTCAGGTACAGGAAGTTGGAATAGCTGGGGAGGTAGGTTGGGTAGGTCAACAGACAAGACAAACAAGACGCATACAGGGGCGGTGTATGACACATGTGGGGGGGTTACACAATTGACGGGGACAGATGTTTGGATATCTAGAGCCCATGAGCCCACAGATGGCAACAGTGGAACTGATATCCCCACCCATGGGCAGTTGCCACTGTGCCTTCACAGCCCAGGACGGGGCTGTGCTGGGGGCTGTGTAGGCCGGGCAGCAGGCACACCCGTTAGTTGTGCCACCTGTGCCTCAAGCTGGAGTAGGGGCCCAAGAACAGCTTCCTGGATCTCCCTACGCACCACAGTCCGGACACTACGGAGGGTGAGTGGTTGTTCTCCTCCGGCCACACTTGCAGAGGGGGGACGAGCCCCATCCCCTGCAGCGCTTCCACCCGCAGGTGGCACAGGGCCACCAGAGGAGGGTCCGGACTGGGCACTACTGCCAGGTGCACTCGCCAGCTGAGGTGGGAGAGGTGGGTCCGCTGGAACCCGCCTTCCCTGTCGTCCTATGTTTTGCATTATGTCATGACAGTTTGGGTTAGTAACGTACAATACCATTCACAATTAGTTGTAACAGCATGCATTAGTATTCCCATTAACCAAACACCCAGATATTCAAACCATTGAACAGCAAGCATAACACATGCATATTTTGAACAGCAATACACAGTCCAACAACATGCAGGGTTGATTTATGGCAACAGGCCATCAGGTTTGGATGAATGAACAGGGCAGATGCATCAACGAAACCAAGAACCACTGAAAACCAAACCTCAAAAATTCTTCAGAAAACACCACAGATTCAAAGGAAAAAGGGTGACTCATATGGCATATTACCTATCTGACTAACATTCAGCAGGGGTATGTGTGACATGTACTCATGGGGAGTCTTGCTTCTTAACGCTGTGTGGTTTATTGCAGGGTATGTCTTATCTGTGGGTACGAACCTGTACCTCCGCCATGTGCTCTCTACTGCAGTGTCACGGACGACACACAGCAGTCATTTAGGTTGTGGATGGTCTGAGGTGTTACTATGGTTGTTGGACATCTGTCATGGGTGTGACTTAAGTATGTAAATCCAGGAGTGGTAACCTCTATGTGGGTAGTATGTGTGTACTCTGTGGTGTTGTCAGTCACTGTGCATTGGTAATGTGTTTGAGTGCATTGTCACAGTGTTGTACATGTCACTGTGTCCTTCTACATATCTGTAGCTGCCATGTGAGGTACATACCGTGGCAGCCATTGTGTGGTGTGGAGGGGTACACTGACCTACATGTCCATAGCTGACACACCATGTCTGCTGACACATACCATGTGCAGGTATTCCAGGAATAGTGTGCCACTGTGAATATCATTGGGGGGACTATTGTACACATCTATGACCCTGTTCACCCCTGACACATGCAGTGGTGGGCAGCCAATTACATATTTGGTGGTTACTGGTGTAGGTGATTTGAAATGGGGTATGGTACTCCAGTTTTGACACTGGTGTTCACTCCATGCCTTTGTCACCAGGCACCTGTTGCAATACATCTGTACACATGTACCTCACTCAGAATATATAAACATCTCTCTCTCTCTCTCTCTCTATAGATATATATATATATATATATATATATATATGGGTCTACTACTAATTACCGACACGACGATTCCCCGACGGAAAACTCCCCGACGCCAGATGACCGACATCACACAAAGCCGACAACGCAAATCACCGAACACCATTACACCGAACACCATTACACCGACACGGAACGTAAACAACACGCGACACTACATAGCATACACACTAGCCCTGACCCAAACCCTAACCCTAAGGTCCGACACTATCGCACACTTCACCTACCTGCACCCTAACCCTAACTCACTTAACCCACCCCTAGCCCAAGCTCCGACACTAACGCACATCACCTACCTGCACCCTAACCCTAACTCACTTAACCCACCCCTAGCCCAAGCTCCGACACTAACGCACTTCACCTACCTGCACCCTAACCTTAACTCACTTAACCCACCCCTAGCCCAAGCTCCGACACTAACGCACACTTCACCTACCTGCACCCTAACCCTAACTCACTTAACCCACACCTAGCCCAAGCTCGACACTAACGCACACATCACCTACCTGCACCCTAACCCTAACTCACTTAACCCATCCCTAAACTACAGTCCCTCACTAGCACACACTTACCTTACCCAACCATACCTCCGACGAACACACACTCACCTTTCCCACAGCCTAACCCGACATCCCACAATCTCGAGCACTTACCTGACAGCTCCTAACTCCGTCACCATCGCACACTTACCGCGTCGCGGTCGCACATTCCCTTGTCGGTCTTTCCGCTGTCGGCAAATCACCCTGTCGGTACACTTACCTGTCGGTCAACTGGCGCCGTGAGTTTTCCGTCGGGGAATCGTGCTCGGGCATTAGTAGTAGACCAAATATATATATATATATATATATATATATATATATATATATATATATATATATATATATATATATATATATGTATATATATATATATATATATATATATATATATATATATATATGTCTGTATACATATACACATATATATATATTGATGTACATATATTGCTATAGATATGGAGAGAGGGGGGTGTGTGACAGAGAGGGGGTGAGAGTGACAGAACGGGTGTGACAGGGGGAGTGTGAGATCGTCATATACAGTCATACCTGTAGATAGTCAGATCTGTCTGTCTATGTATATGTATCTACATATATCTATATCTGTATGTGTGTATTACATATATATGTTTGTACATATTCTATCTACATCTGTCTATGTATTCTTACATCCCTCTCTATGTATGTATACATATATGCATATTATATATATATATATATATATATATATATATATATATATATATATATATATATATATACATACATACATATATTGACATACATACGTATCCATATGATAGATAGGTATATCAACATGTTTGTTTACAAAACTGTATACACACACTAACATACTGCTAAACATACATAACTGTGAAACTTACTTTGTACATTGCACTACAACCTACATTCAACCTACATTGATATGTGCACATAGATGCCCTCACATGCATATGTATATACAGCCTTCACTGATAGTTGCTGTATGTCCCCTGCCCTATGTGCATCTTCATATACATATGGATACAGACCAATGACACATATGGAGGGTTCACAGTATGTAGACTTTTATAGTATTACTTTACATTACCTGTGTTTGTCACAGCTGCTTGTGTTGCCGTCTGGTTTCGTGTCCTGCTGCTTCACTTGCCAGTTGTCAGCTTTCAAGTGGTTGTTGCTGACTGGTTTTGTTTGTGTATGTTATTTCTCTCTCTCTCTCTCTCTCTGTCTCTCACTACCTCCACAGGGTGCAATGAAAGTATTGCATGTGTGGACTGGGAGTACAGCATGCTTTTGTAGGTATCTGCATATGTCCATGTGATGGCCTCTGCACCAATTGTTAGCCAGCATTTGCTAATTGCATGCAGCCAGTTGTGTACTGATTGCAGTTCTCACTGTGATTTCAGGACAGTGCTATACAAAGGTATGTGAGATAGGCGTAGCCCTTTCAGATTTTAAGGGCAGGGACCATGCTGGTATGCTGTGGACACTGTTCTGTGAGTGTAAAGGTTAGTATCTCTCTCATATTTCCAGCTGTGTTGTAGATTAACATTTATCCATTAATTTCTCCAGTTTCCTGTACTAAGTGTGTATGTACACTGACACCTAAGACTACTACTACTGTTAATGTGGGTGTGTGGGTGCTTTCCTGTGGGACATGTGGTGTAACTGGTGTATAGCAGTGGCTCTTGCACTTTGTTGCTATGGCTTCAATATTTGCCCTTTGCATTCACTACTTGTATGCCTGCTAGGTGTCTTGACTGTAGTGTGTTGCTGTGGCTTTCCTATTTTCCATGTACATTCACACCTTGGAATGCTTGCTATATCTGTTAGGGTGTTACTGCATGCAGTGTGGTCTGGCCATGGTGTGGGCCTTGACATCTATTAGGGTATTTGAGTATGCTGCTGAGCAGGCCCCAGAGACTCTCAGGTGCATCTTTTATCTGCCTCATGGAATGGTACATATCAGTGGGGTACACCCATTAAATTGTCTGGTATTCTGCAGTTGTGACTGTGGGATAGCATGAGCATATGTATTACTACACTATTTCTGCCGTGCAAGTGGTGCATACTTTCAGTACTTCATAGTTACCATTGCATGTGTTGTAACCCCTTTCTGCCTACAGTTTGTACATTTCACAGGGAGTCTGTGGGGCATCCCTGTAACTCAGTCACTGTTGCTATGTCTAGGCTCTTAACTATTCAAATATGGCAGTGTCAGACCTCTCAAGTGTACAGATATTTGCAGGTTGTCCACATTTTTGCCTCATATTTTGGTCCATATCTCATAAACAGATTTTTCTGGCAAATCACTGTGGGCTCAAGTCAGACTATAGTGACACACATTTAAGTTTCAGACTTCATACCCTTCCAAACATCCAACAAAATGCAGAACCTGTTACTCTTTGAAATGTCTAAGTTTGTTGAAGCATTATTTGGAATGTGTCCCTGTTTTTGGCCCTTTGCTCCACATTTTTTATTACTTAGTCCGGATGTGTTCCTGTAAGAGGTTGTGGGGTATGGGCAGTGATTATCCTGCTGTGAGTATGTGTGTGGCTTGCAAGGTGCTACAGTCACATTATTACCTACTAGCTACCAACTAGCATGGCTGTTTCTGTTCACACACTACTATTCTAGAAATCCACTACATTTGTCAGTAAATATACATGACAAGCTTTGTGTACTACACATCCTATATTCCCTTTACATTCATTCCTACCATTACATGATATATTTATTGTAGCACAATGTTCTTATATAACAGTCATGGCTTAGTGGTAAGTCATGCAGACTACTGTTTGCAAGGTCCTGGGTTCGGGACTGATAGTGGGATTTTATTTTGCTTTTGAGCAGACTACAGGACTTGTCATTCAGAGTGACTAAGGCACTTTTAAGCAGTTGTAACCGGGTTAGCGCTGGTTTGCGCAGAGCTCACGCATGCGCACTGGTGTTCAGCTCCGCTCACACCCGCTTACAACCTCTTAAAAGTGCTTACTCTTGCGCACACCCGCGCTATTTTCTTTGAAAGAAATGAAAATGGGGAGACAGGAAAGTGGTGAAAAAGAGGTCACAAAGAGGGTAAGACAGTAGGGAAAAAAGCTCAGGTTTTGCAGGAGGGATGTAGGTAAGGCCCATAGCCGCCCATTTCTTCATCAGCAACAGTTGTGCATATGTTTGTAATTTGGTGTGACATTTGAAACCTTCCACCCCTGAGAGACGTGTGAGGACAACAATAATACTTGTACAGCCAATTGTAATTGACAGTTTCCATGTCCAGCAGACATGTGTGTGAAATGGGCAGCTATGTATGGGGCGTCATTTTTTTGTGAGTACAGAGTGCCCTTTTTTTTTTTTTTTTTTTTCAGGTGAGAGCGGTATGTCAGGTACAGGAAGTCGGTATAGCTGGGGAGGTAGGTTGGGTAGGTCAACAGACAAGACAAACAAGACGCATACAGGGGCGGTGTATGACACATGTGGGGGGGTTACACAATTGACGGGGATGGATATTTGGATATCTAGAGCCAATGAGCCCACAGATGGCAACAGTGGAACTGATATCCCCACCCATGGGCAGTTGCCACTGTGCCTTCACAGCCCAGGACGGGGCTGTGCTGGGGGCTGTGTAGGCCGGGCAGCAGGCACACCCGTTAGTTGTGCCACCTGTGCCTCAAGCTGGAGTAGGGGCCCAAGAACAGCTTCCTGGATCTCCCTACGCACCACAGTCCGGACACTACGGAGGGTGAGTGGTTGTTCTCCTCCGCCCACACTTGCAGAGGGGGGACGAGCCCCATCCCCTGCAGCGCTTCCACCCGCAGGTGGCACAGGGCCACCAGAGGAGGGTCCGGACTGGGCACTACTGCCAGGTGCACTCGCCAGCTGAGGTGGGAGAGGTGGGTCCGCTGGAACCCGCCTTCCCTGTCATCCTATGTTTTGCATTATGTCATGACAGTTTGGGTTAGTAACGTACAATACCATTCACAATTAGTTGTAACAGCATGCATTAGTATTCCCATTAACCAAACACCCAGATATTCAAACCATTGAACAGCAAGCATAACACATGCATATTTTGAACAGCAATACACAGTCCAACAACATGCAGGGTTGATTTATGGCAACAGGCCATCAGGTTTGGATGAATGAACAGGGCAGATGCATCAACGTACATGCAAATATGTATAACCCAACAGGACAAATGTCCAGGGGTGTTAATTGCGATTGCACATACCAATTTCACGTGGAATGGATTATATGTGGTTATAGGGTAGGGTGAAGAAAATTTAATTAACACCTTCAAATACCAATACATATGCTGTACATTTCTAATAGCTGCAGATATATACACACTACAGTTCTACCTACAGTTTCCTATGTGATAACTACTTCAAGTTGGTGATAGGAATGTTACTGCTACATCAATATACATTTTCATTTTTATTCATACACATTCATATCTGGCTCTGTTCAGCTACATCATCCTGCTACATTTGCTTTATATAGCTATAGACAACTGTGGATGTTTGGTATTTCAGACTACCATACCATCTGCATATTGCAGACTGAGAGCAACATATCCAGATTTTGGGATACACATTCCAGCTGCAGTAACATTTTCAACACATTTTGCAGTTTGGTTCTGCTTGTCACATTCATTTCATTCTGTACTGACTGCAGTATACTTTATTCAGGAGTTATTACTACTTTACTGGTGGATTCATAACCCTTTCTCACACTCTCTCACTTGTTTTATTTTTACAATTCAGGATGGTACTTAATTCTAGGCTTTATTGACATGTTTTACCTGTAGTTATTACAATCCTTTCCAACAGTCTCACTTCTGTCATGTTTCTGTATTTCAACAGGGATATATTTCACACATGTGTTTTACTCAGCTTCTGCAGCTGTACTTTTCAGCCTGCTGAAGGTTATGTACTATTATATTACAGGTGGGACATCTTTATTTCAGACTTTATTTCAGACTTTTTCATTTTTCTGTTTGGATTACAGACTGCATCACACTTTTGTAATCAAGCAATACTTGCAAACCCTCTTACACTGTTACTTGCACATTTTATTACTTAGTGACTACACTGCACTCTTTTGCTAACTGTCATACTTTTATATTTATTTACAGTTACAGGGAGAGGATTACTGACCTGCCTGCTGGCGCAACCGCACCAGCCTATCGCCATAGGCTCCATGGTTCGCAGAACGGACACCTGCAGCTGTAATATAAATAAAGTAATATTGGAATACACATCTCCGTAATATCAGCTAGGTTAATTTCTTACATAAATAATTAGATGTAACTTACTCAGTAGTGTGGCATTGGGCATTTGCCGGGCCTCCTGGATCCAACGGTTCAGTTGGTCCTGCTTCCGTCTCTTCAGGTCCGCATGGTGGTGACGGACCTGCTCACCAGTCCTTGGTATCCCTGTGGCACTGGTAAGATCATGAGCCAACCGGTCCCATGCCTCAGCCCTATATGCTCCCCACAGGACCTGGCCCTGCATGAGTTGGGCCTCATGATTGTGGACAAGGAGCCAAACCATATATTTGGACTCCTCAACGCCCCACCTCTGTGCTCGAAAGCAACTACCCTCACCTACACCTGACATTCTGGCTGCAAGTTGGTTCTACAATTGGTTATGCTGTGTATTCCCGCCTATGGGGCTTATATATGTCATTTTTCCCGCACTTATCTGTGATTGGTCATTTTGGAATTGTATCAGCTTCACAAAACCTGCTTTGTCATGCTCCTCTTTCTATTCATTCCTATATATTTGCTATTACTGCATTTCTAAGTGCAGCTGTCATGGCTTAATGGTTCAGTACCTTGACTATGGTGCATGGTATCCTGGGTTCGAACCTGGCCACTGCTTTTTATATTTTATGACTGTCTACACAGGCTAGGAGGTGTGTCTGTGTAAAGGCAGTTTTGTTACAGCTTGCTCACCGTTGCCCATCAGTTAACTTGTTGGAGCGGTGCGCAGCTCCGCGCAAACAGGTTACGCTGGTTTACGCTTCATTTGGCTGTCAGCACGCATATTACGCTCAGTTCAGCTAGGGGCACACAGTTTCAGCGTGTTAAACCACTGCTCACCTATGGGCACTCATTTTACACCTGTTAAACCACTGCTCACCTACGGGCACTCATTTTACACCTGTTAAACCACTGCTCACCTACGAGCAGATGCACTCAACTTGTTAAACTGTAGCTCAGCTATAGGCACATCTGACATTTTTTATTATTTTGTTATCTCACATTTCTTCAAAATAAATGGCCCATTTCATTACATTTTACATAAAATATAATTTTATATGTGTACATATATGTCAGGGACTTGTTTCGTGCTTATTTCACTAAAAATAAAAATTGATGTTGGGGGGGCTCGAACCATGACTGCCTGCTCTTCAGCCGACGTCTCTACCGCTACACTATTGCTTCTTGGCTTACTTTGCATATGTAGTTCTTATATGCTTTTCCACTGACTGCTAACTGTGGCTAAGCTACGGGCACGCCCGCGCAAATGAGTGCACTCACGGGCAAACATCTTTACAATTTAAAAAAATATATAACATGTTCATTTATATATTTTATGCTCATAGTCTGTGGGGGCATGTGTTGTGTTGTGTTTATTCACATTTACACGGACTCTGTCGTGGGGTTTACTTTCGGGACTTTTACTCTTCTAGGGGCGTGTCCGTTTGCAGGGCTCGGCCTATGGACACGCCCCCTACTGTCTTCCACGGACTGTGTAAGCCTTAGGTGTGATTCAGCATGCCCTAATGCATATGCATGACATGCTGACGTCACACCGTTTAACAGCAGCCTCCGTGTAAGCCTTGTAACTCTTACACGGAGGCTTAATGATTCCTGCCCACTATTTTAACTGAAGTTGTTATAAGTTATTGGAGTGGTGTTATCTTGAACTTTATGCATGCAGGTGTTGTTATTTTTAAATAATTGATTTCAGTCCCATATAGTAAAGGCCAGCAACTCAGCGCGTAAAAATCGACTGCCAATCATTAGCGGACCAGAGTTCCGCTGTGGTGACCTCTAACCGGGAAAAGCCGAAAGACACAACAACATAGTAAATAGGTTAAGACAAGCCCTGGGATTCATGAAGCTCGGCGCAAGTACGGCGTTAGCCTTGCGTCGACCATGCAGCGTAGGGATGGCGCAGCAGCACCACATGCATATTAATGAAGGCGTGCTGCCATAACGGCCACGTGCATAGGAAACATGTATGAGTGCAGGGGGCGTGTCCAAGTGCTGCACGGAGGCGTGAACATGTCAGCTGCATACGCGCAACCTAAAATGCTGACTAGTGCAGCCTGCCTCTAATAGTAATCACTCCTGTCAGTGTCCGTGAATACTGAAATGTATGCAAAGCATACAAGATATCATTGCGAACACCACAATAAGAAGTAAACCCAAAGACACGTAGCTGAATATTGAGTCCCCATCCCTCGAACAAATGATATTTAAAACCCCGTGCCCGTATTCCATTGTAGTGTCACTAGTTATACCAAGTGGAAGCAAAATGCATCGTGTTAGAGCATCGCCAATTGTCAAGCCTAGCCCAATGGTTTGGGTTACCATCTGTCCTACATTGTGAGGGACAGTCCCCCTCTAGGCAGGTGTGTCCATACCAAAACCATAATAAATGTGAAATGTCCTGCGATAGTAGGACATAATTATGTCCCATATGTTATGTAATAGTCCCATACAATACATATGTCCATATATAAAATACCTATATGTTACAAGAAACAGAATAAGCAAGTAAACAAAACAGAATAAGCAACTACACCGTTACAAAAGCTTATATGTAGGAATAAAACTAAAGTACTATCCTTTGTAATGACCATGGGTATGTGTTGGCCTGTAAACTCAGATGTGTGCCACGAAAATGTCCCATCCAGGTCATATGAAAAGGTGGCAACCCTACCAATGGTCAGCGCATTCACCCAATATCTGCCCATTCGCGGTCCAAGTCATCCTTGTCAGGATGGCCCATAGATGAACGGGTATTACCCAGGTCTACCTGTCATGTCATGAAAGATAAGTATTTGCGTGTACCTATGTGCATGAAGTACAGCATGTGGATGATCTGAAATGTTAGTGTAGACCTCACAACCATATTGGTCCCAGAGATATGTAGTGTATGCAATGTGTTCTGTTGACTGTGCCATGGGCCATCAACTAGAGAAGGGATGAATGTTGTCTGTGGAATATGGGGGTGGGGGGGTGATGGGAAATGTAATAATTCATCAAGGGGAGACTTGGTTGGATGCACAATAGGTGAACTGGAGGTCTACGAGGGAGCAGTGGGTGAATCAGGAAGATAACCAAAGACCAAATATACACATCCGCAATACAATCCCACAAACATGTGAACATTAAAATATGCAATACACATGTACAGAAACGTTACCGGCACATACCTACATAATGGTCTGCCCTGATCTGAGCCATCCAACCCCAACACACCTGGATACATAATTGAATTCCAATCATCCCCTTCACAGCACACCACCCCCCCCCCCTTCCTGAACGTTCACCAAAACCAGCCATACTCGGGCTGCTAGATAGGCGTGGCCATATCTCCACATAGTGACTCCTACCCATATCTAGTAGGCAGTCTCACCCTAGGCAGTCTCAGAAATGCAAACTATTTATCCCTTGCATGTATAACCCTACCTTACAGCCGTAAAGCAAAGAAGGTCATCGATCCCCACAATTTTTGGATATCCCTCATGGGATATGTATCTGTTCTAAACATTAGACTTGGTGTCACGACACGATGTCCAGTCCTGTATACATCTGGACACAGGTTGTATGAGCAGTAGTTGTCCACAAGACTGCTCAGCCTCCTGCCGGTCCTACAGAAACTATGACCCGGAATTAAACACCTGACCGTGATGCACGTCTCCCCATGTGCATTATTGGGAATATATACCTTACACATTCGCATACTGGCAGTCGGATATAGGGTGCTTAAGGCACTTTAAAGTAGACATAAGTAGGGTTACCACCTGCCCCACCTTGTGAGGGACAGTCCCTTTTTGGGCAGTTGTGACCAGACCAAATATAATACAATGGCAAATGTTCTGTGATTGTAGGAAATATGTCCCATATTTCATGTAACAGTTATTTATGTAAAATACTTAAAGTTACAAGAAACAGATTAAGCAACTAAACTGTTACAAGAATAAGCTTTCATTTAGGCAAATAAGTAAAGTTCTAAGCCCTGTACTGACCGTGGGTATGTGTCAGCCTGTAAAATTTGATGTGTGTCCCGAAAATGCCCCGCTTTCACCATATGAAAAGGTGGCAACCGGAGACATAAGTGGGTATGCAAGCGTGTATGCTCGATGGTAAGTGGCGGTGATTCATCGGTATGGGAAATGTAAATGAGCATGTAGGTGTATATGCATGTGTATGTACAGACCGATATATGCATATATATATATATATATATATATATATATATATATATATATATATATATATATATATATATGTAGATATGAAGAATGAACATGGTCACAATATAGGAAATCCCCCGTAATAGTTAGTGTTGTTATATATCATAATGGCCATAAGTGAGCACACCTCTGCATCCCCAACCACAGGTAGGATGCTAAAAGTGGAACGAACAATCTCCCCTTTCTAAGTCTGACTTTCAACTAGGTACAGGGCAGTCTGGTCCCCAGTCAGACAAGCCTAAACCCAGAAGACCATATGAACACCCTGACAATCGAACACGCGTATGTGCCAGGACTATAGGCTTTGGAGGTCTGAATATCCTCGGAGTGAATCAACATGTGGCACGAGTCCAGAGCAGTTGGGAACAGGGAATGGCGCATGTGTAGTAGTGCGTTTTTCCCAACAGGAAAATGGATGCCTGCTGTGTAAGTGAAGTGATGAGGCGTGTGTTCAGGTAACTATGCACCATAGGTATACATATAAATGAGACAGAACACCAATAGTGTAGTGGTTAGAGTATCCGCCTAACGAAAAGGCATTCACGGTTCAAGGTCGACAATAGCACATATCATTTTCCTTGTGGAATGAATGTTGCTCTGCTGTAAAGCCAACATTTAAACTTGGAAAGGTGAAAGTGTGTATCGCATGGGACTATTAACCAGATCCATTCAATCAAAGTGTTATTGTCATAAGTATAAGGCACAAATAAGCACAAATAAGTGGCATTAAACATATGTAATGCACAGTAAGCATAGGTGAGTGCGCCTGCGCAGGTGTAAGCAGCTCCCAGCATAGGAAATGTATGTTTGTATGTACAGATGTAATATATAAATCTATATATATATATATATATATATATATATATATATATATATATATATATATATATATATATATATATATATATATATATATATATATATATATATATATATATATATATATATATATATATATATATTTATATATATATATATATATATATATATATATATATATATATATATATATAAATACATATACACACACACACATGCACACACACATATGTGTGTATAGATATATATCTACATACATGAGAAATATATATATATATATATAAAGAATGGACGTTGTAACAGTAAAGCATACACAAGGGATGTGAAGGGAATCAAGAGCAATGTTGGTATTATAAAGTGCTTTCAGCGTATGTCATAAAAAGCTGCCCAGGAGTGAGCAGAGCACCGCTACTCACACCACAGGCAGGGTTTTACCAGTGGGAGTAACATCGTTGAAATGCTAGGTCTACTTTACACACAGACGGAATGTATTCCCATGCTGGGACCTCAAAAAATTGGAAAGCACAAATGGCCGTATTCCATAACCCCTGGAAAGGCACTTATATGCAAATATACATGGCAGGAAACCCTGTGAATACACGAGGTGGGACAGAATGTAGGGCCCCAAAAGCTCTGGAGAGGGAAATGTGTAAAGGTGTGTCATGGCTGCGATAACAAGTGGATAATGGATGTTAACGCATGTAAATTTAACAGGGGTGGGGTGGAGGAACTATGGGTATGCAATTATGGATCCAGGCATGCCAGGGTTGGATGGGCCGGTTATAATGGACCGCCCTGTGGAGGTCAGCTAGGTCATAATAGGTAATATACATGCTCACATGCAGACAGCAATATATGTTGAAGTACAAATTCTGTAACACATGCATTCCATGTGTTGACATAAATAATAGGAATGTGCCCATACATACATCGACAGTAGATGGAATAATAGGCTGTGCAGAAGAGGGACAGTCGAATCACACTATCACATTCCAATTACCATCGGTAATCCGTACATGAACATATAGTGACATCTGTCCGCTGTATAACATGCTACATACTGATTACAAGATAACTGGAGTGTGTCAGTGTTATAATGAATAAGGCACTAGTATGCTGGTGAAGCTTATAAACACCATTACGCATGTGTAAGTGCATATGAGCGGGGAATGTATTGACACACTGATGTACATATATATAGTTTTATATATATATATATATATATATATATATATATATAAAACAGCAAGATATGAATATACATGTATGAATACATATGCAGATATGACTGTATATATTAATGTAACTAGATATATATATGTTACAGTAAATATACACATGTATATACCCAGGTTATGTTACAGCATTTACAGGTCACATGTTTAGACTGGGCATATGTTGGTGGGAGGTCCACTCAACAAACGTCTACCCCCCCCCCCCAGCTAGGCCGGTGAGACATACAGACATGCAATAAAGGTAAATACAACACTGCTTCCCAAACCACCGGCAGGGAACTACCAGTGGGAGAGATCTACAAGGTCTACACTTTAAACATGGACAGCGACGTCCCTTGCGGGACACCAAAAATTTGGTACTTCCAACCAATGGGGGAACACAATTACGACCAGGATGTAGCTGTACACGGAACAGTAGGTTGTGCAAGCCTGATAACACATGAGTTGATACAATGTATGACATGTGTCCCGACACAGGGAGAGTGGGCATTGTGCAGGGGTGTGTTCATATCCCACCTGCGTCCACCTGCACCCACAGTAAGGATGAGTGCTGTAGAGTAGTGACAGGTGGGGGGAACTATGGGTATGCGATTATGGGGCTAGGCATGCAGGTATTGGCTGGCAGACATGTATTAGGACTGCCCCGTGGGTGTAAGTAATATTCCGATGTGTGTATAGCAGATGCCCATACCTCCCAAACCGTAAGAGCACATCTACTGGACAGTCTGTAAACCATTGGGGGAACACATAGGGACCATATCATTGAACTGTCCCCGATTACCAGGGACGTCTGTGATTATGAATCAGAATCTAACACAGTCCCAACTAAACCATCCTAGAACTAGTGATATTAGGAGGAAAGGTGACGGAATACATGTAATGAATAATGACAACATGTAAGAGTCATAAACAGCATGTACCTCAGACAATGTGTATTAATACATATGTGTTCTCTGTCCGTCAGTGTGTCAGGTTAACAGCACCAACCTTCTAAATGTGTTCCTGAGGTCATTATGCAGTGTCCTTGATTCAGTGTTCATTCTTCCCCATTCGTATGAGAGGTCTGATAGTGAGAGAAAGAGCATGTTCCACTGACTACCTTAGAAAGATGATAGAATAATAGGTTTGGGGTTACTACCTGTCCACTTTGCTAGGGACTCTCCTTTGGTCAGTTGTGTCCTGCATAATAACTGTAATTAAGGCAAATGTCCTGTGATTTAGGACAAAGACTGCCTATATTGTCAGTAGTAGTAGCATAAAACAATTATGTTCCTCTGAAACACCTAAATGTTATAGGTAACAGTATAAGCAACTATAATGCTACAAGAGTAACCTTTTATTTAGGGAAAACAGTGAAGTACTCCCCTTTCTACTGGCTGTGGGTGTGTTGCCCTGCAAAGTCTGACTGCTCACCCTACGGGCACTCATTTACACCTGTTAAATACACTGCTCACCCTCCCCAGGCACTCATTTACACCTGTTAAGCCACTGTCACCTGCAGGCAGATGCGCCGCGGTGGCTCGTCGGCTATAGGCATCTGGCATTTTTATTGTTTGTTATCACATTCTTCGAAATAAATGGCCTATTCATTACATTTACACATAAAAATATAATTTTATGTGTGTACACATGTTTGTCAGGGACTTGTTTGGGTGTGTTTACTAAAAGCCAAAAATTGATGTTGTGGGGCTTTCGAACCATGACTGCCTGCTCTTTAATAGCGATCTCTGCTCACTTCCTTTTTAAACACTTTTGCATATTTAGTTCTTATATGCTTTTCCACTGACTACTTCTTTAATGGCTAGCTATGGGCACACCACTAAACAGCGCTCAGGGGCCAAACATCTTTCACGATTTAAAAATATATATATAACATGTTCATTTATATATTTATGTTCTATAGTCTGTGGGGCATGTGTTGTGTTGTGTTTATTCACATTCCCATGCTGGGACCTCAAAATTGGAAAGCACAAATGGCGTATTCCATAACCCAGGAAAGGCACTTATATGCAAATATACATGGCAGGAAACCCTGTGAATACACGAGGTGGGACAGAATGTAGGGCCCCAAAAGCTCTGGAGAGGAAATGTGTAAAGGTGTGTCATGGCTGCGATAACAAGTGGATAATGGATGTTAACGCATGTAAATTTAACAGGGTGGGGTGGAGGAACTATGGGTATGCAATTATGGATCCAGGCATGCCAGGGTTGGATGGGCGGTTATAATGGACCGCCCTGTGGAGGTCAGCTAGGTCATAATAGGTAATATACATGCTCACATGCAGACAGCAATATATGTTGAAGTACAAATTCTGTAACACATGCATTCCATGTGTTGACATAAATAATAGGAATGTGCCCATACATACATCGACAGTAGATGGAATAATAGGCTGTGCAGAAGAGGGACAGTCGAATCACACTATCACATTCCAATTACCATCGGTAATCCGTTACATGAACATATAGTGACATCTGTCCGCTGTATAACATGCTACATACTGATTACAAGATAACTGGAGTGTGTCAGTGTTATAATGAATAAGGCACTAGTATGCTGGTGAAGCTTATAAACACCATTCACAGCATGTGTAAGTGCATATGAGCGGGAATGTATTGACACACTGTACATATATATAGTTTTATATATATATATATATATATATATATATATATATAAAACAGCAAGATATGAATATACATGTATGAATACATATGCAGATATGACTGTATATATTAATGTAACTAGATATATATATGTTACAGTAAATATACACATGTATATACCCAGGTTATGTTACAGCATTTACAGGTCACATGTTTAGACTGGGCATATGTTGGTGGGAGGTCCACTCAACAAACGTCTACCCCCCCCCCCCAGCTAGGCCGGTGAGACATACAGACATGCAATAAAGGTAAATACAACACTGCTTCCCAAACCACCGGCAGGGAACTACCAGTGGGAGAGATCTACAAGGTCTACACTTTAAACATGGACAGCGACGTCCCTTGCGGGACACCAAAAATTTGGTACTTCCAACCAATGGGGGAACACAATTACGACCAGGATGTAGCTGTACACGGAACAGTAGGTTGTGCAAGCCTGATAACACATGAGTTGATACAATGTATGACATGTGTCCCGACACAGGGAGAGTGGGCATTGTGCAGGGGTGTGTTCATATCCCACCTGCGTCCACCTGCACCCACAGTAAGGATGAGTGCTGTAGAGTAGTGACAGGTGGGGGAACTATGGGTATGCGATTATGGGGCTAGGCATGCAGGTATTGGCTGGCAGACATGTATTAGGACTGCCCCGTGGGTGTAAGTAATATTCCGATGTGTGTATAGCAGATGCCCATACCTCCCAAACCGTAAGAGCACATCTACTGGACAGTCTGTAAACCATTGGGGGAACACATAGGGACCATATCATTGAACTGTCCCCGATTACCAGGGACGTCTGTGATTATGAATCAGAATCTAACACAGTCCCAACTAAACCATCCTAGAACTAGTGATATTAGGAGGAAAGGTGACGGAATACATGTAATGAATAATGACAACATGTAAGAGTCATAAACAGCATGTACCTCAGACAATGTGTATTAATACATATGTGTTCTCTGTCCGTCAGTGTGTCAGGTTAACAGCACCAACCTTCTAAATGTGTTCCTGAGGTCATTATGCAGTGTCCTTGATTCAGTGTTCATTCTTCCCCATTCGTATGAGAGGTCTGATAGTGAGAGAAAGAGCATGTTCCACTGACTACCTTAGAAAGATGATAGAATAATAGGTTTGGGGTTACTACCTGTCCACTTTGCTAGGGACTCTCCCCTTTGGTCAGTTGTGTCCTGCATAATAACTGTAATTAAGGCAAATGTCCTGTGATTTAGGACAAAGACTGCCTATATTGTCAGTAGTAGTAGCATAAAACAATTATGTTCCTCTGAAACACCTAAATGTTATAGGTAACAGTATAAGCAACTATAATGCTACAAGAGTAACCTTTTATTTAGGGAAAACAGTGAAGTACTCCCCTTTCTACTGGCTGTGGGTGTGTTGCCCTGCAAAGTCTGACATCTCTACATACAGGTCCTATAGGGTTGCCGCCTTTCCAAATGGCCAGAGTGGGACATGTTCTGTAGAAATGTCAGACATTCCAGGACTAAACATATCTACAGCCATGCATAGTACAGGATTACACTTATTTGCCCAAATAAAAGCTTAATCTAGTTGCATTTGAATTGCTTATGCTACTTCACATAACATATAGAAGTGTCATATATAAAATAACTGTTGTATGCAATTATTAATCAAACATAGAATATAATAATGTCCTGTAATCTGGGCATTTGCTACATCTTGATTATTTTTGCAGTGTCCCTCGCAAAGTGGGACAGGTGGTAACCCTAAAGTCCTACCTTGGCCAATTGAGAAGGTGGCAAACCTATAATAAGTATGCGGTAGCATGACCCATCCAATGGATGTGGCTACCACAACCCAACTACTTGTTTGTAATGTAGGGTCTCGGTTCCCATGTATCAGCCAGATGGGAGCAGAGTGTATGCAGAACACACAAATATGATTAATTCACTGGACAGGCTGCTGATTCCATACAGTCAAACACCATGCCATTGCCTAATGAGCAGCCATTCCCGATACTGTAGTCATGTAGTCCGATGTGATAGGCATTACAAGATGGGAGCAGATTGTAAGAGGAATACACATTTATGAATGATTCACCGGACTGGCCGCTGATTCCGTACACTCGAATGCCATGCAGTCACCTAATGGGCAGCCATTCCCAATAATGTAGTCAGGAGTGGCCTTAGGTCAACTGGTGCCCTAGGCAGAGGGCACAATGGCACCCCCAACACACCACCCAGTGCCCCCATCCTGGTCTACCTACACCAAATAAATATTGGTGAAGTGCCCCCACTAAAGCGGCGCCTTAGTCAGCCGCTTAGTTGGCCTATGCCTAAGGCCGGCTATGACTGTAGTCATGTAGTCCGATGTAATAGGCATCACAAGGTGGGAGCACATTGTATGAGGTACACACAAATATGATTGTGTCACTGGACAGGCCGCTGATTCCGTACAGTCGAATGCAATGCCGTCGCCTAATGGGTGGCCAATCCCAATACTGTAGTCATGTAGTATGATATAATAAACATCACAAGGTAATATTGTGGTACTCGCTCGCACCCAGGGGTGTGAGTGGCAGATACAAGCACCAATTCCGGTGCATTAGCAAGTGCGGGATTGAGCGGGTCTAAGCGTGTTTGGCTACCAGTATACGAGTTTTGCATTGGTTAAGCAATGTAGAGGCTAATCGAGCATAAGAGGCAGTAACCAGAGGATATCATACATCACAGTCATTTAACAGTATAGGAATGTATCCCATCATGTAGGTGTACATGTGAGTGTTTATGCCCAGCATATAGGTACATACATATATAGAGATGTATCAGGGACATACCATGTGGCAACAAAGCATTACAAACAAATGAAACGGGAAACACCAGCGACACCTGTATTATGTAGTGGTGTTTCTCCATGTGATCACAAGACTCCCTCAGACAGACATGTGTCAGTCATACATGCAAATAGTTGTACATTGGCCGTATACATCACTCTGTGCATGTAATGTACATTAACACAACAGTACCTGTCCAATCATTATGTGTGAACAGTACTCCTGCAATGTGCTGTGTGCAACATCATCATCATGATAAAGGTAAATGGGGTAACCCTAGAGGGACCGGTAGTGTTGTGTACAATGGGGTCGTCCTCATCACGTGTACCTGAACGATGTAGGAGTGATGTGCATACCAGGACCGTGCGCCTGAGGAACAGTGGTAAGGATAACAGTAGTATGTTATGATGCATATGACAAGTGTTTCATGTGTCCAGTGGGCACGTGTGTGTAATGGACAGCTATGTATAGGGCAGATGGTGTCCTAGGAGCCGAATGGCCTTATGTGTCCATAGGTGAGGGTCAGATGTTGGGGAAGGAATGTAGGTATGGCCATGGAGGATAGGTAGGAGCACAGAAATGACAGCATACAGGGTTGGTGTATGACACATAGGGGGGATACACCCTGGATGGGGATGGGTCTTCAGCATTCAAAAGCCCATGGGAACCGTGGGACAGAGGTCCACAGCCATGGGCAACTGCCACTGCACCTACACAGCTGCAAAGGAGGCAGTGCTGGGGGCTGTCAGGAGGGGCAGCATCACCCTGTAAATGTGACACTCCCCCTTAAACTTGTGTACCTGGCTTCATAACCCCTTAGGGAGACACCAACACAACACGTCTGGGACCGCACGACAGCAGATATGTACCTCTCTGGTCCCGCTCCCAATGTGGACATGCTCCATCCTCAGTGGTGGTACCACCAGAAGGTGGTGCAGAGCCAACAGAGGTTGATGTTAATGGCTGGGCCCCAGATGTGCTAGTGCCCGGTGCCATGGTCAGCTGAAGTGGAACAGGAGGATCTGCCGGGACCTACCAACCCATTCAGACTATGGTGTTGCGTTTTAAACCCACATATGGCTTAGTGATAGACAACAGCATACAGGATTACCTACAACAGTATGCATAGATATCACCAGCAACCCAACACAACAGATGGTATACATTTACAGAGGGAGCACAACACATGCATGTATACCGCATGCCAACTGTACAATGTGTAGTAAAAGTGTGACCGCAGCTATGAACAGTTGCCCATCACTGGCTTGTCACTAGGAATCCCACACAGTGTCAGTCATACCACTGTCTCATGTGACACATGTCTAGTCAGGGATGCAATGGCAGTATCACATCCCTATCATCATTTACTGTCTGCAATCCTCACACCATGCTTCTGCTGTGCACAGAAGTGTGTTCAGTGTGTAACACAGGAAACAAATGGTTGCACACACTAACCTGTTCACAGATGGCCCTACAGATGGGGTTCCCTCATGAACAGAGTACTGTCATGTCTGTATTTTAACATGCAGAATAGCCATTACCACACACATGTTAACCAGGCAGTAGTCTCAATGCAGCATAGCTACACTTACATGCTGTAGTTGTGTGGCACATCACCCTCCTGTCATTAGGCTATTTCCCACTGTGGAAAATGATTGAGGTTCATCCAGATATCATCTGCGATGCTGTGTTAGAACACCACATTCAGGTGCCACTCACAGAGACTGTCATGGCCAGATAATAACATGTTTCCCTAGATAGTGTAATGTGTTTATCATGCAGATGGCTATGGGAACACCATCACAGCTGCACCACATGCAATCAGCTAGAGGAGGACTACAATAGGTGCAGAGGCCATCACCTGACCATTTCCATCTGTTACAATACACATGCTGCTGCTGTGCATGTGTACACCTTCACATCCACCAGAGAGTGTGTGTGTGGGATAGGTAATGTACACCAGGGAAGGGCTTGGAGACTTAACCATAAGCATCATCATCCATACGCTGAATAGTACAGGGGCAAACCCCTGACTACTCATTACTATTACATGTGCATGACATTACTACATGTGCCACAGAGGTGACATGTTGCAGTGCTGTAAGAACATGTGTGTAGGTGAGTGAGTGCCATCTGCAACAGATATAGTAGACATACATTAGTTGTGGCACACATGTCAGTCCACATGAACGGATGCCATTGTCACCACAACCACACTCTAATGGACACGCATTGACACCTTTTCCAGGGCAGCCAATACACAATGTAACTACTTAGTTTGCCACACTGCCGTAATGCACAGGACCACATGCACCACAGAGGATATCTGGAGGTTCTATGGGCTAGGGCATGCGAAAGTGCTTGACAACTGTTGGTATGCCAACGAGGTCTATACTGAGAGTGACTGTGGTTGGGAGCATCACAACCCACATGCAGACACAGGGTGCCAGTACTGTCATGCAGGTATGCATTGCTCCATGGGTGTGTAGTGTTTGGCTGTGCAAGATGGCTGTACAAGGCTGGGTGATGGGTAATCCTTGCGATCGCATCACCTGACAATGGTGTGCAGTGCAGGGGTGTAGTGTCTGCAATGTACCATACAGATGGGTACTGCATTATCTGGCCTGACATCCTGGTTACCAATGTGTAGGGCCTTAGCTTTGCAATGCATGCCATGTCTGTGTTTGATAGTCCTTCACATGGACATTGCCCGGGATGTGCATGTCCCACAATACTGTACAGTGACATGTACAGATGTACCTGGTTTTGCAGACACATGTAGTGTACACAGCCTGTTATACCCCGATATGCCAATACTGGCCTGGTGTGGCGAACCCTGTTTATAGTTAGCAGGTTGGCCCTGCACCTGCATGGATAGAATGGACAGGTATTCCGTGGTGTCAGTGGCATAGGTCCTGACAGGACACATGTGTACAGCATTATCTGGCCTTAGTGGATCACATATGATGGCACCACATATGTTGCTGCCATTCAGTGTGGAACATAGTAAAGGCACAATGTCCGCATATATGTGCCTATTGTACCACTATACAGGGTGCCATGTCCTCTGTAGGCCACTGCAGTCACACCATATCTACTATCTGTCCTCAATGTGCATGTTACTAGCAACATAGTGGGATAGCCTAAGCAAGGTTGTATGTGCATGGCACATGGGTGCGGGACATATACCGGGTACTAGTAGGGCTGCATACTTAGTTCACCAGCCCTTTTGCCAGATGTATGGGTATGGCCTGCCAACACAGTGCCATGGCTGACTGACAGCTGTACTCCTCGTGAGGTGGCCAATACTATGTAGGAAAACTACAAAACCTACTCCCAAACATGTCCAATGGTAAGACAATCACGGCCACCTCTACACAGGCTCTGACAGACAAACACACACTTGCCATGTCCTGTAAACAAACCCCTGCCATATCACACTGCAGCAACACGTGTTTAGGGCATGCACTACAGTGAATACTACAAAGCACTGTACTTCTCTCATGTAGGCAGACACACATACACACACACAGTTGGCATGTCTGGGATTAGAACACCGACCTAACTACATTACTAAACTACAGCACTATGCAGTTACAAAATGCGCTACCGAGATTATTGGGACACACAACTCCCAGAGGTGTATTTGTAGATGGGTGACATCATTGGCATTGATAACGGTGGGTATAAGAAATTTATGGAGTGTGAGCAGTATAAAAGCATTACTCAGTCCTCAGGCAAACAGGGACACACACATACACATACTTGGCAAGTGTGGAACTAGAACACCGACCTGACTACTTTATTACACTACAGCATTACGCAGTTACAGAACGCTCTACCAAGATTACTGGGACACACCACTCCCAGAGGTGTATTTGTAGATGGGTGACATCATCGGCCTTGATAACAGTGGGTATAAGAAATGTATGGAGTGTGAACAGTGTACAAGCATAACTCAGTCCTCAGGCAAACGGGGACACACACACGGCAAGTGTGGGACTAGAACACCAACCTAACTACTTTATTACTCTTAAGCATTATGCAGTCATAGAACACGCTACTGAGATTACTGGGATACAGCACTCCCAGAGGTGTATTTGTAGATGGGTGACATCATCAGCCTTGCTAATAGTAGGTATAAGAAATGTATGGAGTATGAGCGGTATAAAAGCATTATTCAGTCCTCAGGCAAACGGACACACACACACACGGCAAGTGTGGGACTAGAACAATGACCTCACTACTTTATTACACTACAGCATTACACAGTTACAGAACACGCTACCAAGATTACTGGGACACAGTACTCCCAGAGGTGTATTTGTAGATGGGTGACATCATCAGCCTTGCTAATGGTGGGTATAAGAAATGTATGGAGTATGAGTGGTATGAAAGCATTACTCAGTCCTCAGGCAAACAGACATACCCACGCACACGGCAAGTGTGGGACTAGAACACCGACCTAACTACTTTATTACACTACAGCATTACACAGTTACAGAACATGTTACCGAGATTACTGGGACACAGAACTCCCAGAGGTGTCTTTGTAGATGGGTGACATCATCGGCTTTGCTAACAGTGGGTATAAGAAATGTATGGGGTATGAGCAGTATAAAAGCAGTACTCAGTCCTCGGGGACACACACACACAACAAGTTTGGGACTAGAACACTGACCTAACTACTTTATTACCCTACAGCATTCCGCAATTACAGAACGTGCTACAGAGATTACTGGACACAGCACTCCCAGAGGTGTATTTGTAGATGGGTGACATCATCGGCCTTGCTAAGGGTGGGTATAAGAAATGTATGGAGTGTGGGCAGTCTAAAAGCAATTTAGAGTCCACTGGCAAATGGGGACAGACATACACACACACACACACACACACACACACACACACACACACACACACACACACACACACACACACACACACGCCAGTGGCGGGTACAGAACACCTGCCTATTTACAGATTACTATTACAATACTACATACTTACGAATCGCGCCACACAGACTACACATGTCAATGCTGTCATTATGACTGTCTGGGAATGCGGACATCAACAGGGATGCTGGCAGTTAAGATGTACATACCTGTGAACCTGTGTGTTTAAAGTAGGAATCCATCCTGACCTGGAGTATGCCCATCTGCTGAATGGATGAGTACTACCACTATACAGGGTTACAATGGCCATGCCCATACACAGAGGCACATAACCGACACAAGGTGTCACTCCGCATGCTCACACACTTCGTAGCACAGGGCTGTTCGGAATGCACTATTTGACCATCTACACAAGGATATACTGGGCATGCTCATACTCCTAGTAGCACAGGGCTGACTGGGATGCACTTTAATGCTAAACACGGAGGGCCACAGTGGCCATGCTATTACAGCTAGACATAAAGAACACATTGTAATGGGCTCTGGTGTTAGTAGTTGTCATTGTTAGCGGGAACGCTGCTCTACATATATTTGACACCGGTCTTTTACACAACATCAGCTGTCATTCTGGGATGACATGGCTGACAGTAGGCAGGACTTTGTCACATATCACATGCATCCATGATACAAGGGAGTGTGGATATTACCCAAGTCACGTCCGCCCACACAGTGCCATTCCAAGGCAAATGTCCTAAACACAGGTTAACTCCCATACACCTACAGGACAACTGCATTGTTTTCTTATGCTAACCAGTGCTAGATGTGTAGCATTCATATTCACAGCTGGTCACTGTAGATCGAACAATGGGGAGTACTGACATCTATGCAGTGAGGAACACCTGGCAGATGGCTCTGTAGTGCACAATAGCACTACCACCATATACCTCAGAACCTAGCACTACCACCATATACCTCAGAACCAGACATGTGGGCCATAACACAGGTATGGACCGCTCCAGGTGGCATACCCACATACATAAAGGCCACTCACATGTACTGACCAGTCCCCCCATGAAAGGCATCACAAATGAGCCATGTGCAGGACACAGTGTCACATGCTGCATCCCAGGATGCAAACTTCAGACACCACCATGCCCTTGGACTACCAACACACAACCATACATATTGTATGACATACAAGAGTACACCATGTGACCCTTGACCTGTGTACTGTACTAAACTCTACATCAACTGTAGAGAGTACACATGTACTGACACAGTTGCATCATGTGTTATGCAATGCAATGATACCACTGTCTGTGACCAGGTCAGCTGTACACATACCAGGGGCCCTCGGTACTTTCCACCATTAGCAGATGACTGTTGCTGTACACCAGTACACACCCTCATGCATGGATATGACATACATGTACCTGCCTTGGGAATGTACATGCCACACACACAACATAATTGTAAATAGCATAGCTGTTGTAGTCCTTTGTGCAAACAGGTGGTTACAGCCATTACACACATGCACATGGAATGTAGGTCCATGGCTGCTGAATGTTAACAGTACATAAGGTGTGATATCAATGTTGACAGAGGTAACATCCCCTCTGTACTGGTCACCCATCATTTCATACAACAGTCCATGTGTCATGTATGTCATTACACATATTCTCCAATTGCAATGCCTACAAACATGACCAAATGTCAGGATTGTAGGACCTACACACCTGTACACGTAGTGTTGTGCATTCAGATAACATGCGTGTGCAGTTGCTGATGTATGCAGGTGGCATGTATCGTAGTACATCATGCAGTTGCAATGCAGCCTCAACATTGCCAACTGTATATGGTGATATGCTGAATGTACAGAAAGATGTACCACAGGTATGGACAGATGAGTGGAAATAACTAAGTGGTGGGGCATCTTTGCAGATGGATGTTTGCTGTGGACAGCTCATAGGTGTGTCACAAGCGGTCCTACAATACCCTGTGTAACCAGTAAGCAATGGTTTCATTAATTGAAGGACATAACACACAACTTAGACAGCGGTCAGGGTGACAGCGAAGGTAAATCACTTGACACCTGTTAATAGATATGATGTCCCTAGTGCATATATCAGCACTGTTGCCACAGGAGGCGCAACTTAGACAGCAGTCAGGGTGACAGTGAAGATAAATCACTTGACACCTGTTAATAGATATGATGTCCCTAGTGCATATATCAGCACTGTTCCCACAGGAAGCATCAGTACAGTTTATTACACGTTCAATACTGCTGTACGTCTGACATACATAACATGAGCTATGCAGGTCTGAGATTCACAGTACTGGCATGTGTGGTTGCGTGTGTGTCCATATATGTCACGTATTGAGGGGAATACATCTCAATTGTTACTCACTCTCCTGTAGACTAGTGTACACATCTGTACAGACTGCAATGTAGAAAGCAGGACATAGGCAGGGGCATGTATCTCGCACATGTGAGGTACCTCTATGTGCATGACATAGGTGTATTAATTACTGAATGCCACAGTGTGTGCATGTAGGGCTGACTGGTCCCTGGGGTGACGATGTATGCTACCATACTGAACTGATAAGATCCCTCCCACCATCCAGGCAATGCATTCTACTATCCGTGTTGATGTCCCTGATCTTAGGCCGTACTGATTACCTGTACATGTGTATTCTCTGTGGCGTGTCATGTAGGTGCACAGTACTGTAATGATGATTTGCACATAGGCAGGGGTCCTCATCCCACCACTAGCAACTGTGTCTGAGTGTGTGTTACTGTGTCAGTGAAGCCATGAGTGTGTGGATGTGTTACTGTGTCACTGAATACATGTATGTCAATACCTGAGTGTGTGGGGGCAGTTGTGTGTTGGCATCCTGTCATGGGAATGTGTATTACTGATTCCCAATGAGGCATCACACTTCCCACTGGCCTCTACCCTTGTAATCAGCTAGACCACTCTCTTACCTCACCACTTCATGTAACTGTATCTGTGATGTCACCCTTTATGGATGTCACGTCTGTGGCCACAGTAGCTTAATACACAGCTATCATGCTCTTGGAACGGTAGACATGTTTGTAATGTGGGACATTCTCACTGGTATGTGGCAGCTACACGGTGCATGCTGGTATATTCATACATACCTGTGAGTAGTCCACAATGACATATGGGACACTAACTGCAAACACTGACATCCACCGGCATGTGCAATTATACCTGAAGAAGGACAGCAGAACATCATGACCAACATGTAGTTACTGTTGTTACACAAGACACATACTGTTAACAGTATTGTACACCTGTACTACATGGTATATCTGCTGCCTGTCAACAGTCCTCAACATTTGTAAACTACACGTATCATCCTAGTTTGTTCACCCTGTGCATCAGACCATATGAGCATGTCCCTGCACTGATGGTGTGGATGTCAAGGATGTGGCACAGGCATCATCATATGCACAGGGTGTTAATGTTTGCCAGAGGCCTAGGCTGCACCATTGGATGACATTATGTGCGTGGGTTTGGGTCTTTGATCTAATTGGGCATGTGTGGATGTTGTGCATGTGTGTGTTGCAGTGCCCTACATATGTTTCCAGTGTGTGCGTGTATGTATGCATACAGTTCTCCCATGTGTCTGGCCTACACAGGGTATTATTGACAGTTGCAGACTGTACAGGTGAGGTTTTACAGTTCACGGTCTCTGGTCATGGACATGTGACCTGCGCCTGCCAGGGGTTGCACGGGCACTACCAGACAGAGGTGTAGATTGGGTACTGTCTGATTGTCACTTGTCCACTGGAACCGTGTCCCTGTTGGGACCATCCTGAGCCACGTGCACATGGCCTGCTGTGTCATGACGTGGACAGCACAGCACCAGATGCACTGCTGCTGCTACTGCCACTATGGCAGCGGGCATGTGAGGTAGCTTGTACACGTAGACCTGACACAGGTGATGTAGCAGGCCTACGTCCATGTGCCCAATGCCTCACTCCTACCAGATGTTCCAACACAGACAGCTCACGCTCGCGGATTGTCATGCCATGGTCAAGGACTCCAACCATGTCACCCAACCGTCTATCCAAAGCATCAGCAATCTGCTGTTGACCATTTACCATTGCCTGGATGTTGTTGTTTAAAGAATGGACAGCAGCTCTCTGTAGCCTCTGATCTTCTCTGTTGCACCATTCAGCACATGCCTGTGCCTCCATTACAGCCTGAAACGTGTCTGGTGACACCAGCTGCTGTGCTCTGTCGTGCAGGAGCATGTTGGCCAGAGGTCCTCCTATGAGCAGCACTGGCCACGTGCCTGTGTGTGGCACCACCAGTAGTTTGGCTGACACCATGGTGTGCAGGCACACCTTCCATAGCCCCCACACTTTCCTGTTCCAAGCTACCATGCACTAACTGTCCTTCCTCTATGGCCACTGGCGATGGGGTATGTGCAGGTATGGGATCTGTGTGCAGGGATGAGGTGGATATAGATGAAATGGCAACCAATGGCACAGTTTCAGCCCCTGACAACTCTGCCTGTGTCTCAATCATACGTTCATCACTACTAGAGTCTGTGGGGACATTAACATCAGATATACCGCAGGTGGGCAATACACCTACATCATCTGTGAGGGCAGACAAAAACTGTACATTACAATCTATACAACAGACACACACACAGACACACACACATGTGATATAACAGAAGGCATGCAATATGCATGTGATACAGCAGATGGCATGCAGCGCAGACATTAATAGTGGTAGTTATCATACATCCCTGGGTTGCACACAACAGCATGCATGTGTCATAGCAGATGGCATGCAAATTACAAAATCATAGTAGTAGTTAGCATACATCCCTGTGTTACACCATGTAGACCAGCACAGGTTAACAGTACATCTACCTGATGTGTGGCATATGACCTTGATAATCACATGTAGTATGACATGTGATCTGCTGACGTGTGCAATGACATGCATACATGTTTAATACAATGGTGTCCTGTCAAATATACAGTGTACCAATTCAGTGTTGTCTGTCCACCCTACAGATATACTGCACATTTAGCTGATGTGCATGGCCATTGCAGAGAATCATGAGGCGTCTCTAGTGCTATACAGTGTGAGTTACAGACAGGGTACATAGCCATGACTGTGTTCAGATACAATACACATATACTGTGGAATGTGACCCCATGTCCCTGAGGTGTATACACACTAAACCATGATGTGGAAGTTGTGACACAGGTCACTGATGGGTATACAGATGACACCCCTGCACATCTGCAACCATATTGCTGCAGCCTGGCAACTATGGCCAGAAATGGTGAACACATCAGTACACCATTTCCCACATGACATCTGTGTACCACACACACACACACACACACACACACACACACACACACACACACACACACACACACACACACACACACACGAGGAGCTAGTATGACATTTATGTCCAACACCAGCAATGGGAATGTACTGTATCTGTGGCCTGATGTGGATATTGTACAGGTGACTGCTGTTATGCCGCAACACTCTCAAGATGTTCAACACATCTTATGTGGTTGAATGATGTTATGCCTACACAAGATGTGCACAGGCCTGTAGGATGTCTAGTGTTCCACATCTACAATATGACCATTATACAAAGGCCATGGTTGAACCATGTGTAGCCATTGTATGACAGAGTGTACACACAAGCACAACACGTTTACTGTGTGTGTTGCTCCATGTCTCTGGCCATCCTCCATGGCCATATGTGTACATGTCTTGTCCAAATTATTGTGATGGGCATCTATTTCACATGTCTGTGTTGTCCCATATGACATATATGCTCCACTGACAACAGGGTTATGCAGATAAAGGATGGTATGTGGGATATGTTTTCAGGTTAGGTAGGCAGTGTAGCAGCCAGCCCAATAGATGTCATGGACATGTCAAGATAGCACATCACATTGTGTGACATTCATAGTAGGGCTATGATCCACACTAGTGAAACCTGTGTGCTGGCCATACTCCAGCCCGCTGTGTAGTACTGTTTGTATTCACCACATGTGTAGATCAGATCTGTAGAACATCCCTAAAGTAAACAGCACCTCCACCATTGTATGCACAGCTGTCAAAACATCTGGCAATGACAGTTTGTGAAGATTCATGTCGGTGAGATGATTCACATAGTTTGCAAGTGTTGCACATGGGTAGTCATTGTGATGCATTGCAGGTCTGACCTGTATATTGTAACAGGACCATACATTATGTGTACATGTTGTAAATGGCCACATGGCAGATAGATTTGTGCATTATGGTTCCTGATAAATAATAACACTCTCACCTGCAACGGGCTGCTGTCGCAGCAGAACACCAGAGGTACCTAAATAGGAGTAACACAGCAGTATGAGCATAATCCACCCATGTATAAAGGCTACAGGGTGCAATGTGCATAACACATACACCAGTATATTAGACTATACTATGGTGTATGCACATGTGTGCATACACAGAGTAGCATACTATAGTATGCGGCATGTGTGTATACATGCCTTGCATATGATGTTACATTGCATACTGTACAGTGACACATGCAACTATATGGAATATAGTTGTTATAGGTGCAGTACTGACTTACCAGGCTACTCCAGGCTCAGTGGTTGAGAGACACCCACCTCCACAATATCGGCTAAGGCTTGTGGATGTGGTTCTGCAGGTGTCCCCAGGTTGGCCAGTAGCTCCTCGGTACATTTGAGGGGGGACTGGGTTGGTGGTCCACCACCTATTGCACCTTGTTCCCTGATGATTGCATTTGCATGCTGTTTTGCCCATCTAATGAGGTCTGTACAGTGTCTGCGTACCTGCTGGTCACCCACATCATTAACCCTCCTGCGAAGTTCCATCCACAGGGCATCCCACTGCTGTGCATCCTGTGGCACATGGCTGAACAGGATATTGTGATTGTCGATTAGGTATGGGATGAGGGCCTCATCCTCCAAGCAGGTAAAAGGGGGAAGCCTTGCACACGGCATACCTGGAAGACATAATGATGGAGACAAGTCACAGTAACTCACAGAGATACAGAGCTACAGCTGAACATACACATGTATCGCATTAATTAAGTTTAAATAGTTGTATTTGCAAACCTACATGACACCGACGTGTTTGTGTCACACACATGTGACACTCAATGTTGAGTGGATATTATCACCATATATGCGTGTGTGTGTGTGTGTCACCTGATTACATTGCTCATACTCCATATGGTTGCTGTCTTGATGTGGGCATGTCTGTTTGCCTGTACTGGTGTTCCTACCTATCAGCACATGGCTGGATGTGTCCAGATTAATGCAGTCGACCTTGATGCAGTGTATATGTCACATATAAGGACTTACACTGCCTTAACAGACATGACCTGTGACCCTGAAGACATGCTCACATAAGGTTTGACATGTATGTGTTCTGCCATATACATCTACACGGCCATGCACAGCGATTCAACATCCTGCCATGTATCACCTGTGTTGCACATGTGATACACATGGGACACTGGCTAGCCAGATGGTATTTGCAGGGATGGATATCAACTATAGCATGTACAGTCAAAGTCAACTAGTGGGCTATATGCCATGGGCCATGTATGAATCTGGGATGAAAGGTTACCTGGCAGTAGCCAACAGACGGGTCTGTGGGGCCAGGTGGAGCTGTGCCACATTACTGATCCACAGGGTTAATGATACATATACCATGCATTACCATGCGGTCATCACACCATGTCTGAGAGGGGAGTGATGTGCAGCTTTGACGGACAGGAATGCATAGTATGGCAGGACTATGTCAAGTGTATGGGACAAGGATCTGTCCAGCATGTGGTAGGGGGATGTCCATGAAGTATGTGTTCGAGATCAGGATGAGTACGTGTAGCATGTCTAACATCACTGGGTTGGACATGGATTTATTCAGGGTATGCATCATGTACGTAGTGGAGATGGGGAATGGGAAGGCTGGTGTAGGCCATCTGCACATGGCCAATACCCCTTAAAGGAAATATGTGATCTGATATGGGTCACTTCAGTGTTCTGTATGACTGGACAATGATCTCTATATCCATGAAAGGCACCCTATCATTATTAGGGTTGCCACATATGACTACCTGACCGGTGTGGTGACGTAGCTATCATAGGAAAGACAACTGCCCAGCCGCATCCCTCACACACAAGTGTCCATTATGTTGACTGCTGCCTAGGTGGTAGTTCATGGGTACAGGGTTATTAACATGTGGTGACAAGGCGAGTTAGCTATTGCTCCTAGGTCAAAGTCATTCACATACTTCAATAGGCAGATGCCTTCTGTTTGTCTGTGAGGTATGGACTGCAATGAGGGGAAATAAAATTCATTAACCCTGACATACTGTAGCTGCCACTGGTGTGATGATCATGTATTATTCAGACACCTTCTGTAGTGTTGGTTCTGCCAGCAGTCCTGTTGCAAAACACTCCTGTGACATAGGAATGTACATCTAGTATACCGAGTGTAGGTGGTACACAGTATGGGTGATGATGTCCTATGACTTGGCAAGGTTATGATATGCCGTGCGACATCAACCATACTGTCATCTACATCTGTACTGCTGACATTGCTTAATTGATCAAGGTTCATGGCCTTCCAGACGAGACTCAGCAGGGTAGTAGTAAAGTACTTCCCATTATCAGTGGTGACTCCCCCTTTGTGGGTTGTGATACCTGTTGGTGTGCACTATTCAGTGTGTACACAACCTGACATGGAGTGGCATGGAATGTTTTACATTACGTGTACGTGGAGAGCATCTTGTTTTGCCATATGTGTCTGATACAACCTGTGATGTGGACAGGTCCCATGCAGACTGAGTGCAGCTTGTACCTGCATAGTTGTGGGTACAGGGGCCTTGTGGTGTATATGGATATATGCTTGTGTACCTGTTGGGGGGAGGGAGGGGCATGTGTTTATGTTATCCAAGACTCTATCTGGATTGCTTATTCATGCTAAGCACTTGTTCAGGACTTGTAAGCACTACGTAAGCTAATAATTACTATAGCACTCAATCTTCCTCATTTTCTACAGGTAAGGGTGAACAGGTTTTGTACATACTTTTCTCACTTGCTTAGAGTAATTTAGCTCTTGTACTCACTTTCCTCACTTATCTAGGTGAATGTAGTTCTATATTCAGGCATGTCCAAGAGTCAACTGCCAGTGTTCTCACCTGTCTATCTGATGAATCTGGACATCTTGAGGCAATGTACACATTGCCTCATGTACACAGACAAGTCTCTTCGCCTACCACCCAACACTACAACCTGTGAGAGATGCACTCATCCAGCCAAACTGGAGGTAAAGGTCTCTCCAACCAAGCCTGACCCTGACTGTCATGTAGAGAAGGTACACATTCGCACAACACCACACTCATCACATAAGTTTCACTAAATCTACCCCACCATTAACTGGGAAAACTACTCGTGTACCAACACATTAGCTGAACAGTTTCTGGAATTCATAAACACCAATGCCCTGACTCAACATATCCACACCCCCACCAGGAGCAACAATATCCTAGACCTAGGCATAACCAACATGAGTGACTGATGCTCCACACGTGAAGCCAGCTCCTCGTTGGTCCGATCAGACCATGTGCTGAACACCATTGATATCCACATCCCGCACCTACCCCCCCCCATTAAGGGTACCACAGTATAATATGTCTACAAGGCCAACTACATGTTTCTTAAGGCAGACGTGGTGGACGTCATGACACCCATGCAGATGGACAGTACTGTTACAACTGCTGTATCCTACACAAATGCACTCTATAAGCACTTACACGAGTGCATGGCTTGTGCTATCCTAAACAGAACCAGGACGCTATACTCCTAATTAACTATACCAATCTGGTGGCCCCCTGCACTACAGGAGGAAGACACTGTTGCAAACGAGAGTACAATACCATGCATGGAGGAGCTCCCTGGCCAGCCTCAGTAAGAAGGTGAGATCCCTTATAAGATCCTCCAAAGCTAGCTACGAAAACTAAAACACAACTAATACCAACAACAACCACAAAGCATTCTATAGCTATGTCACATATCTCGATGTCAACAATCAGATCTGCTCTGAGTTACAGCACAAAGGAACTAATATTACAGAAACAATTGATATTGGCAACATCCTGGCAGATCCCTCTCAAAGCTGCACACTCTAAAGGCAATATCGCAGCATCCATGGGACTGGACAACATCCCAGGCTGCATTTTACATGAACTTCAGATCGTACTGTCTCCCCACCTACGCACCATGTTCAATAATAACCTCACATCGAGCATAGTGCCCCCTGAATGGTGCACAGCAACAGTTATCCCACTCCACAAAGGTGGTGCCACAACGGACCATGGGACCTATTTCCCTATAGGCCTGACTAGCCTGGTCTGCAAGGCTATGGTGCACATCATGGATCACTGTCACAGAGACATTGGGTACCTCCAAACCTTTGACCCCTCCCTGTTTGGCATTGTTAAGTGCGGACCATGCCTCCTAAACCTGATGGACTTCTTAGAGACAGTTACCAAGGCATTAGATGAGGGTAATGAGGTCCACACAGCCTACCTAGATCTCACATCGGCTTTCAACACCATTTCTCCTTCTGGTATTATCAACATACCCATCCACCTGAACATTAACCCCCTACATCATGTGATGGTTTGCAAAGTGGCTCAAGGACAGAACCCACACAGTGGGAGTTGCATACCCTAGGTCCAACTGTATACCAGTTACAAGTGGCGTCCCCCAGGGCTCAGTCCAAGGACCCCTCATGTTCGGTATATACTTCTCTGACATACAGACAAGCACAGGAGGGCTTTGGCTAAAAAGGTTTGCAGACGACTGCAAACTAGGGGACATAATTGTTTCCCCAGCTGTTACAGACACCCTCTGGAAGGGTCGCACTGAGATGGATACCTAGTGTTAATATCATGGCGTCAAGCTGAATGCCTAAAAGTGTATATAGTCATCACCTTTGGATATAACTAATTGCCTGCAGACTACCACATAGTTGCTAGTCCCCTACATACAGAAAAGGTAATAAGGGATCCAGAAACCCCAGTAGACAGCAATCTCTCCTTCAATACCCATAATGACAAGGTGGTTAGAATATCCTTCTACATGGCCCCCCTAATCTCTAATGGGTTCGCATCCAGATCAGAGGGGCCACTGTAACTCTACACATGTCATATTAGACCCATTAAAGCATACAACACCCCATTTGGGATATACCTTACAAGACAACTGCAACAGCTTGGAAGACCACACCAGTACCACACCTGGAGGATTACTGACCTCAAACAGATGACCTATGCAGCCCAACCTAAGAAACTCCAGCTGTACTCAGTTGCATACCTCATACTCACAGGTAATCTCTGCTTGACATACAAGGCCCATGTCCAACCCTGTATTGCTGGATATGCTCCAGCTAAACAGAAGCCCCTGAGAGCCACATGCTATAGGGATATGCACCTGACCACAATGATGAGTAGGACGTGCTGGACGGATAGATTCCTGACCCGGGCACTCCCCATGCTTTGGAACATGATTCCAATGTACATCAGGCAGGGCCCCTCACTAGCACTCTTCAAGGGAAACCTTGGCATGTGGATGGGAGACAGACATGTACCCCGGGGATCACTGCAGTGGTTCTGCTGGACAGAGGCAAAGGGAACTATTGGCACTGCCATTCAGAGGCACAGGGAACCAACCTATGGGGGTGGCAAAAGCCAACACACTCTAGCTAGGCTTACAGATACCCTTGGTAAGACAGCCTAGTACCTACCTTTGCACATATTACATGTCTTATGTGCATGGATAGTTAAATGGCTCTTCCATTTTACTTTGCTATCATGTTGGTAAACTGTCGGCTCACTAAAAGACATATGTATCCTGTTATTGTGTATTGTAAATGCCAATTGACATAACTAATGTTTGCCTACCATTACAGTAATGCTATGTAGCTTGTAATACATATCTGCCTACAATACTGTACATTACACAGTTATTGGCACAATATCCCACAATGCTAATCATAATTGCACAGTGGCCCAACCTTCCACATGTTATTCTCTGTAATACAACTATACATATGGCTACAGTTACAATATATCAACATATACTATCTCCTGTTATAGCACATACTTGTTGGACCAGCCCTGCCACTGACATCGACTGGTGAGGAGTATTTCTGTTCAAAGCCCTTATATAGCATCCCTTGTGGTGTATGCGGTGTTTGCCTTGTGACCTACAGCAGTACACACAAATACCACAAGCGTTACTATGCTCAACAATACTTCACTACAAGATAACTGTTTCCACTATATGGATTGCGTGTACTTTAAATACTACAGAAAAGTACTACATACACAGACATACTGACTGTTCTACATACCTTATTAGTAACCCGAGGTGTCGTTAACTGTTGATTCAATCCTTTTCGGTTTGTGTTTCAATGTTCTTTGCAATGTTCTGCTGGTATATACGGATGGTTTGAATGTGTGATAACACATCCTTTTCTAGTTACATATCAGTAACATGTGGTATTCTGTCCACAAATTGCTGTTCCAAAGTAGTTAATTAGATGCACATCAGCTGTGCAGCTACTCCATTAGCCGATACCATGGCAACAGTGGTGTATAACTGAGTACTCCTTTTGGGCATTGTCCGTTTGCCTTACCTTCGAGGGAGACGGCCTAGATGTGTATTTGCAATATATTTCAACAGCTATATGGAGACACACAGAGATATATTAGCTTTATGACTCCCATGGACTGTGTGTAATGGATAGATGATCTAGTTCTACATGTGAGTACAGCTGTTATATTTCAGAACAGTGCTACTTATGCAGGGTTTGTTTGTACCTGATACTTCTGCAGATATTTAAGTCTGGCAAGGATGTTTGGCCAGCTCAAGGCCATATGGCTATGCATGAACTGTTATGTGGTGTACAGTGTGCTCACCAGACATCCTTGATTTGGTGTACAAGTGTAGGATACTGTGCTGTTACTCACTAATTGCTAACACATCCCGGTGTATGCACAACCCTCTGAAATGGGATTAGTGCAAACAAACCCTGTTACATCAGCAGCTGTTCCATTGTATAACAGCAGCTATTTCACATAGGGCCATTTTAGTGTGTCTCTGACAAGGTATGTTAAGGCTTCTGCAGATGTCGTACCGTGAGTGAATGATTTGTGATGTTATTACAGTTTGTATTGTAATATGTTTGGGTGTGGGGGTGATGTTGGTGGGGATGCTTAGCAGATGCAGGTGTGTAGGAACTGCTTTTATACATAATCGCTATGTGTGTGAGGGTTCCTTCCCTATTTGAACACCTATCCTTTTGTGGACTAATACAAAGGTAATTGCAGGCTGATTGATTAAGGCACTGTTATGTGGTTCCTGTATAGCATGCAGGTGATGTTAGTCCTTGAATCCCTTCGGTAATACATCAGAATGTACTAACGTGTTGCGACATGATAGCTGTGTATTTCTGTCATAGGTATTTGCAGTCATCATAGTTGTGTTGGTGACTGGCCCTCTTTGGCTAGGGTTGCCACCTTTTCATATGGTCATAGTGGGACCTTTTCGGGACACACATCTGATTTTACAGGCCGACATAAACCCACGGTCAGTACAAGGGATAGAACTTTCCTTTCTTGCCTAAATATAAGCTTATTCTTGTAGCAGTTTAGTTACTTATCCTGTTTCCTGTAACATGTAGGTATTTTAGATACAGAAATAACTATTGTATGCAACTATTACAATACATATGGGACATAATTATGTCCTACAATCCCAGGACATTTACCACGTTTAATATAATTGGTCAGGATGCAACCGCCCAAAGAGGGAGTGTCCCTCGCAAAGTGGGACAGATGGTAACACTATCATTGGCTCATGTCCATAGCACATATTTGTAATAGTGT
Organism: Protopterus annectens; assembly: GCF_019279795.1. Taxonomy (NCBI): domain Eukaryota; kingdom Metazoa; phylum Chordata; order Ceratodontiformes; family Protopteridae; genus Protopterus; species Protopterus annectens. The sequence goes on from NC_056731.1 coordinate 374,359,055, forward strand.
ATAGGCATATACTCTCCATATCCTTTATTCATAAAGGTTGGTAATGGCGGAATGTGTGATTGCTATGGTCCATGTTATACACATATATGAACACTTCAACCGCTGTATACGGGAGACCTATGGAATTCCAAAACCACAGTGTTCCGACGCACACAGTACCGGGACCAGACTCCCATACCCCACATTACCGACATTGACAGTAACTTGCGAAAGTAACACGAACATGGAACACACACAGACAGACACACTGCTACCCAACACATCCAAACAAACCATCCTACACTACGTATGAGCAGGTGGCCAAGCCCCCCTACACCCCCCCCCATGTAGGTGTCTGGGCACTCCACACCACCCCCTACTTTAATATTCTACCTCCTAGGTCGTGCAAACAGACACAAAAAGCTAACCCACAACCACACAGTACAGTTCCCCAAGAACACACACACCACACACAGAACACACACTTACACACACTACAGCCCTAAGAAACACACTTACACACAATAACCTACCCGAACCGCAACACCAGAAGCACTGACTAACTGTCCATTAACATCGTGAGATTACACCTCGCACATCTGGTGTTTCGGTACTGTGTTCTTTCAGACCTTAAGCCTTGGGATTATGAGCGTTGGTATGTAAAGCAGTCAGTATGTGGTAGGTATCCCATTTATATGCACCTTCATGGTTATGTAGATGTTGTTAACCTATCTATATATCTACATATATATGTATATCCCCATATATCGACATATCTCTCTCTCTCTCTCTCTCTCCCTCTCTCTCTTTCTCTATATGTGATGATGTGTATGTATATATATATATATATATATATATATATATATATATATATATATATATAAAAAACATACACCTTTCATTGGGTACATGCCGGTTTGTCCTATTTCAACACATTCCTACCTTTTGTGTTTTACCCTCAGTATACACGACTGCCATTGGTACATCTCAGGTAGCTTAGTGGTATGTTATTGTGATGAATGTGTACATGGTTGTGTGTTCTAATCCTAGCAGTGATATCTTACCTCTCAGAGCAGGCACTGGTAGTACAAGGGTGATTAACGCACATTTCAGCGGTTGTGTGTTCCACATGTTTATTATTCTGTGGAGAACTACGTATATATGCAAGCTGTGTTTACGGTATACTATGTAACATGTCAACATCTGTGAAGATTCCTGTCAGGGATACTCCCCATTATTTGGAACTACATCCCTGATTACATTATACAAAATCCCTCACTAACACTCTGGGGAATCCTTGCAGAGTGGGTGTTGAACAGTACCTACACCCCAGGGATCCCGCAAGTGACTCTGCTCCACAGAGGGTCAGTTAGTTAATTGATGGGGTGGCAACAGTAGACACGTTTTGCCTATGCTTATGAGTGGCCTCGGCGGTTGGGCATGTACCTACCTATGTATCTATGAACCTGTACATACAGTATGGACACATGCTGATAGCTTAATTTACTGTTCAGGTATTGATTTACCTTATGCCAATGGCGGTTGTGTGTACAATAGTTGAGGGCTACCTATGTAGGATGCACACAGTAGACCACTTATAATTGACAATTTACAGGTGGTTGTATGTGTGTGCCATCCATGTTTGCTGTGTGTGCAGGTGGAGAAGGGTGTCAGTCCATGAGTGCCACCACTGTCAGTGTGTGTGCTATACGTTCCCTCTTTGCCAAGGCATTGTCATATTGGGCATGCTTCCGTCTGCCTACTGGAGCTAGCACAGGGTGTTCGTGGTCTGAGTCCCCCTGTGCCTGTGGATCCCTTGGCAATGGTGGTGGGCTGTGAGGGCCTTCACCATTCTGTCTCTGCTGCAGCTGTTTCCACAGGATCATATTGTGTAGCATGGCACATACTATGAAGATGTGGACACACGTTCCTGGAGAGTACTGCAAGGCTCCACCAGATATGTCCAAGCAACGGAACTGTGATTTCAGCATCCCAAACACACACTCTATGATGATTCTGGCTTCTGCATGTGCCTCATTATGGAGTTCTTGCATGGCTGTGTGTGCATTTCTGATGGGAGTCATCATCCACGGTTCCAGTGCATAGCCAGCTTCCCCCACCAGCTGGCCATATGGGATGTCCCCCCTTGCAAATACCTGATACAGCTGTGAGGCATGCCAGATGTGGGAGTCATGATAGCTTCCAGGGCTGCCAGCACACACATCCATGACAATGTCCTAGGCATTGCACACGACCTGGCAGTTGATGGAGGGGAATCCCTTGTGGTTTATGTAGCGCCTACCCTGCTCACCGGGTGGTGACTTGATGTGTATGTGCGTGCAGTCTATTGCACCCAGTAATCTCCGGGTAGTCTGCCACATGGTGGAAGAGACGCATATTGCTGGCCAACTCCTTCTGTGTTCGGGGGAAGTATATATGCTCATTGGCATGTGGTAACATGGCATCCAGGAACTGGTGGAGTACCCTGGATGCTGATGTCTGTGAGATCCCCATGATATCCCCAGTTGGCCTTTGGAAGGTACCTGTGGCTAGTATTCTCAAGCTTACACATACCTTCGTGTCCACTGAGATGAATTCCCCTCTGTTACTTCTGGCTCTGAGGCATGGCCGGCACAGCTCAACAAGTTGCTGTATGATGTCCCCATCCACCCTGTAATGCTCTACTATCTCCAGATCATGTAGTCCCTGGTAGGTTACTCTGGGTCAGAACATTCTTCTTCTCCTTCGGTGCCTGAGATGGTTGTCAGCATCAACCTCTACACCACCGTCAGTCTCCAACACATACTGGTGAATAAAAGCTATGGCGGCCCCTAACATATACATATTAAAAGTTCCTCATCTGTATACACCAATGGTGCAGAGTGTCTGGGAATACACAAGTGTGTGTGGGGGGCTTTCACACCTTATACTATTGTGCAATGGATGCTGCTGGTGTAATTGGGTGTGTTTGTGCTATTCCAGCTGCAGGGTATCTTAATTATTGGTTTTACAGCAGGTACTGCTATTGTGGGGCCTTTGGTGTTGACTTACACTTGTCTGCCGTGATTCATCTATTGCCCTTTACTTCTGTTTTCAACCCAATTCTCCTCCCATTGTCAGGCATGCATCCAGCTGCCGCCTTTCTTGTTTTGTGCTTCCACAACCCAGGATTGTGTTGGGAAATGTGTTATATAGCTGATCTACTGCAAGTTTGCTTTGTTCTGCTGTGACAGTTCTCTTTTCTTTGCTGTACGGCACCTCCCCTTTCCTGTTCTGCAGGTAGCTGCTAGCAGCCTTGTTAGCTGTTGTCTATGGCCCACTGTGAGTTTCTAGGTGTTAATTACTCATTTGTACTCCAATTAACATGATGCAGCATTTCCTTATTGACTTCCCGTATCCTTCCTGTTTCAGCTGTGGTGCGTGCCACGCACAGCTGTTTACCAGATTTCGTGCACATTTTCATCCACGTTCACATGAACTTTTGGTTACCTTGTGTGCTCTCAGCTAAGCAAAGCTATGGCTACTTCCACACCCCTATCCTGTGGCTTTGCTTAGCAACATGCAACATGGATTAGCAATGATCCAATGTGCTTACAGCTACGGTGGCGCGCCCCTCTCTTGATGTCATGTTTACCTCCAGGCCACTCCTCGGTGTTGTACCGCTATGCTGTGTGGTACATCCTTACACCGGTGGGGTATTTGCGATTCGTATTACTTGACTCATTTGCATGGCATTGACTGCTAATTCCTAGCTACCGCATGGAACACTGTCACAGACCCTTAGCAACCCTTGCGCCATGGTTGTGGTGTAGTATGTGTGCCATTGACTATTATGGGGATATCATGAATTGCGTTACATTACAGTTTTATGACATCTAAATATATTTTCCTTGTGATCCCGTTTACGCACTGATGCACTGCAGTTTTACTTTGCGTTGGTGTGGCCATGACATTAAATGTTATTTTTTATATGTTGTGCATGTTGTTTTATGCCATTGGCTATATATTTAGCCATTGGCATATATTAACATTGTAATACGTAAGTTTGGTCCACTTTCATGGCTCCAATTTTATGTTTGACAAAATGTAAACCGTTTTTTTTTGTTTACATTTCTACATGCTTACACTATGCCTGCACCACTTCATGAATCGCTATATACCTTCATTTGCATGCTACACTGCTGCGCATGGGGTAATTAGCATACATGCGCCGGGAGCTGTGCAGCTCTGGCGTACGCTGGTAGTGCATGTGGAAACAGCTCTTACCTGAATCGCTTGGCAGCCATATTTGGTGCTAGATCGCTGACGCTACTCCGGCACATGGCGCAAGCTTCATGAATCCCGGGGAATATAATTTCAATTTTAGTAAGCCCATGTGCAAACTCAGTGTTACTGCTATTCATACCTAACATCACAATGTCTGAACTCTAGTCTATAAAAAAATCCAAGACCAAAAGGCAAACATTGTAGAGATTTCTAGGAATGATATATTATCTTGTAAAGTTTATACTTAATATTCCTAAGATAACCTTTCCTCTGAAAACCTCTAAGAGCAAGATGTAGTCTGGGGCCTGTAGCTGAGCAGGAAAAGAGTTCTGAAATATTCAGAGAAGTAGTCACTGATATTTCAGTATTACAGCATTAGGATGTGGCTAAGCCAGTCAGTAAGTAGATGGCAGCGAGGATGGTACAGGCACTATGATCCTCGAAGTGAAAAAAAAAAACTGTTGGCTAAGGGTAAAAGTCATTTACAGGTCCAAAACAAGAGATGCTTAGATAAAAAAGGAACTGTTAACAATAGTGAATAGATATGAGAAGATCCACTGATACGTCTATGGTAAAGAATTCAGGTAGAAACATGTCACAAAACGTTGCAAACAAACTCTGAGACTGCAGAAGATGTTAATCTATATACATGTAATCTTAAAAAACTGAAATACAGACCAGGTACAGATGTATACATTGTAGATATATTGAGAGGATTATATTTACCATAGACATATGAAGAATTGCAAGAATTTGAACAAGACATTCTTTAGATACTATGTCAGCAATGACAGAAAAAAATGTAAATAATTTTAAAAGTATACAGATGCTGATATAGAAATGCAGATAGTGAAAGATATTATAGTGAAAGGGAGGTATGAGAAAAGAACCATCATTAATGAAAGCAATTTAGCCTTATTTTTGAAATAAGTTGTGTACAGAGCTCAAGGCTTAAACTGATAAAATAATTAGTTCTAAGTCAACTGAGAAAACATATGCTTTAAAGGATATGTGAATCACAGCCCAAAATATACCGTTTTAGCCAGGAATGTTGACAGATTATGAAAATATATTTCCTTAGGTACTGGTATTCTTTTAGTAAATTTTCACTGGACTCATTCCCTTTAGAATAACCATGAAAGATCCTCCATCTGTCCCTTAAGATATATTTGAAACTGTCTCGCCTCCAGCTATCACACAAGACTAAGTCCTAAAAGTGCTATCAAAAGCTGAAAATACTGCATCAATAGGTCCTGACAATATCCCGTGATGCAGCTTAAATAACATGAAACATGATTTAGCCACACCCCTAACAACACTGTTGAGTCTCAAACTCCATACAGGTTTTGCACCAAGTGATGGAGAATAGCTACAGTCATTCCTCTACATAAGGGATGACCTTCCACTGACTCATAAGTCTAATCAGCCTCATATGCAAAACCATGGAAAGAATTATCATGAAACTAATCGATCAGGACATACAGAACCTCCAGGCACTGGATCCTTCTCAGTTTGGATTCATCAAGGGCAGGTCATGTTTACTTAACCTGGTGGATTTTTTTTTTTTGAAAATGTTACCAAAGCAATGGATGAATGAAAAATGGTACACACCACATGCCTTGACCTGGCCAAAGCTTTCGACACAATTCCCCACTCAGGCATATTAGAAAAGCTAAATAAAATGGAATAAACCCCTGTGTCAACTACTGCATTGCCAAATGGCTCATAGATAGAATACAGAAAATCAGAATAGGGGACATTACCTTCACAAAGAGGCCAATCACCAGTGGAGTCCAAAAGGGTCCTGTGCTGAGGCCTCTCCTGTTTGGCATTAACTTTTCTGAAGTAAAAGCCAATGCCAAAAGGCACTGACTGACTATGTTTGCATATGACTGCAAGCTAGGAGCAGTCGTTGACTCCCCAAATGACTTAGCCATCTTCCAGGAAGGTTTGTCCCAAATAAATAACTGGTGCCAAGATCATGGCCTGAAACTAAATGTCAAAAATGCATTATTGTATCCTTTGGGAAGTCATCTATGCCTTGAAACTACCACACTGGCAATATGCCCCATAGAGTTTACAGTTTTTTGGGATTGTGGGAACTTATGTGGACCGTGACCTAACTTATGACCAGCATGTGTCCACTGCTGTAAGAAAGTCCTTGTATATTGCAAAGCTTATAAACAAAGGGATTGTGTCTAGATGTAGGGATGTCATAGTCCCCCTTTACTCAGCCCTCATTAGGCCAATCATTGACTATAATGCCCCCTTTAGCATGTATTTGTTCAGACACATACAACAATTGGAATGCCCACATAGATACTTTACTGAAAGGATACAAGGTCTAAGCAGTATGTCCTACATAGACTTGACTCAAAGCCCTGTCACTATCCTCTGTATCCTACAGACTGCTAAAAGGTGACCTGTGTCTGGCATACAATGTATCCTCCGGACATTGCTGATGGATTTACTACACATCATAAATGCTCAGTCTACAGATCTAAACCTCTCCTGCAACATCAACAGAACAATTTGGGGGTACAGGTATATCTCACAGAGGTTACTACTGTTCTGGAACAGACTCCTCATCCACATAAATGAAAGTTAATTCCTGTCCATATTCAAGTACAATTTAGATCTATGGATGAGAAACAGAAAATTTACCTCACAACTGCCCCCCCCCCCCCGTACTACTAGTGGACAGAAACAGCTCCTAAATTCTTTTTTCCATGCATGGACCCCTCAAATTATCTGTGATATGATCTAGTTATTCTCATTAGGGTAATATATAATTATCAACCATGGGATGGGTAAGACCAATCTATAACCAAGTGGGATAGGTTATTGCACAAAAAGGGAAACTGGCTAGACTTAAAATGGCCCACAAGGGCAGCTAGTGTAGTGCAAACCTGTAAACCTATAAAAGGGGAATTGGATTATTTTTGTTACTGGTCTAATATAAGTAAATAAGCTCTCAAGAACTTTGAGAGCACATGCATTTGCACCCATGACCCACCAGCTTCATTGCTTTGTTTCTAATAGCATCTGCATTAGTGTTAAACTACATGTTCTAACTAATGAAGATACCTGCATCTTTTATTCAGCTAACCACTTCTAAATATTTATAATCCAAGGCAATGGACCTAGAAATACACACTGGACAAATGCATACTTCTGAATTTGCTATTGTTCAAGTTTAGTCCAATGCTGCTAAGCCATTCAGAGAAAGTGATTAAATAACTATTTAAGGAAAAATGGTCTTCCTCACAATTAAGAATGCCCTGATCTTAATGTCAGCAACATACTTTGTATAGTCATGTTCTTTGTATGGTCCTGTACTGTTAAATATTTTTCCCACTTTGTGATTCTCCATAGCACTAGATTGCAAAGACCATGCATGGAACACCAGGGTATCCTGGGATCCACTCAGGGGAATGCTCATAAAGGCAAACAAGTTGTTTTCTGTCTATTACCCGACCCCTATTACCCAAATGGATTGATACCATAGTTTTTAAGGCTGTCAACAATTATTCTATGTGGAAGACTATCAAACATCTTAGCAAGGTCCAAAAATGCAATAGTGATGCTGAGCCCTATATCCACAGCCATGCTGACTGATTCATAGCACTCAGCTAGGCATGATAAGGTGGAATTGCCTTTCAAAAAACATGTTTTATGTCAGTGGAATTAGACTAATATTTATCTATAATAATGGTTGCAAACCACTGAAAGCATTTCCAAAACATTAAAGTTAGACTAATTGGTTGATTGTTCTCGATTTTCTCTGTATGATCCCCCCTCACCTTGTCTATTGGATGACCGCTGGACAGCCTCCACAGTGAGGGAACAAAACAGTTCTACTGTAGGGAGTTTGATAAAAGTTGACAGGTTCTATGAAAACTTCACTCCCCTGTCCCCACCACATGTACCCCATGACATCCCTACCACCTATCCCCTACCTTGTATCTCTAAAGAGCAGGTCATAAATGCCCTCTCTAAGGCCAAAAACACAGAATCTATGGGACCTGATAACATCCCAGGCTGCATCCTACATGGGCTCCAACATGAATTAGCAACACCATTGGATACTCTTTTCAGTCACAGTCTAATCACCAGCTTCATAGCAGCTGAATGGAAAACAGCCACCGTTATTCCCTTGCATAAAGGTGGTGCTTCCACTGACCCTGGGAACTATAGACCTATTTGCAAGGCCATGGAACGAATCATCATGGACCTTATCAACAAAGATATAGGTAATCTCCATACATTTGTATCTACTCAGTTTGCATTTGTCAAAGGGAGACCATGCCTGTTAAACCTGGTGGAATTCTTCGAGACAGTCACCAAGGCCCTGGATGAGGGGAAATCTGTGCATACAGCCTACCTGGACTTAACCAAGGCATTTGACACTATCCCCCGCTCTAGCATCATTGACAAACTCACCCAACTAGGCATCAGCCCTTATATCGTTAGATGAGTCACTAACTGTCTCACTGATCAAATTCATGTACTCAAAACAGGGGAAGCCACCTCCAGCAGCAGACCTGTAACCAGTGGTGTTCCACAGGGATCAGTCCTGGGACCTCTACTGTTTGAAATATATTTCTCCAAAGTACAAGCAAAAACTTAAGATCTGTGGCTGACAAAGTCTGCTGGTGTCTGCAAACTGGGAGCGGTCATAGAATCTCCAAATGATATTAACATCCTACAAGAGGGTTACACAAGCAAATGACTGGTGCTAATGTCATGGCCTTAAACACAATGCAAAAAATGTATTATCACTCCTTTTGGTAAAAGCGATGTTCCTGCTAACTACCACATCAATAGCAACACCTTAAGTACATACTCAGTGGTGAGAGACCTGGGCACACAGGTTGATAGCAACCTTGCCTTTGACCACTATGTATCCATAATTGTAAGAAGGGCATTCTATATTGCTCATCTCATAAGTAAGGGCATTGCCTCCAGAATAAAACAAACTTATAACCTCCCTGTACGCTTCTCTCATTAAGCCAATAATTGAGTACAATGCCCCTTTTGGTATGTACCTTTCTAAGCACCTGCAGCAATTTGAGAAACCACACAGATTTCTCACAAGGGAAATTCAAGGTCTTCACCATCTGTCCTATGGGAATCATCTGAAATCACAGTCATTTTGTCCTGTTCCATACAGAGTACTCAGAGGTGATCTCTGCCTTGCATATAAGGCAATCTCTGACCCTGCATTATCGAAAATTCTTCATATCCAAAACTCAAATGGCACACAGGTTACTCGCTCTTAAGACCTTAACCTGGTATGTGGCATTAATAAAATCTACAGGAGGGACAGATTTGTCTCCCAGAGGTTACCACACCTTTAGAAAAGACTTCCACTTCATGTCAAACAGAGCACCCCACTGGCCCTCTTCAAATGCAAACTGGACAATTGGATGGATAACCATAAATTCACTCTGGGGGTTCCATCTGTGTCTCTCTTGGACAGGGAGAATAATTGCTGATTGTGGAGATAAGGGAAGAACATGGCTAGGGTAGAAAGGGCCCAACGGCCATTAGCCTAGTAACTTCCAATGATCCTATGAAAAGCTCAAGAGACTGTACCAAGTATTCATCGATGAGGTACATATAGTGGCCAGGTACATTACTGTGGCCGGCAGCCCACATTTAGATCAAAATTTGTTAAGTGAGGAAGTAACTATGTCACAGATGATTGTTGGGTAATCACAATTATTGTCTGGATCAAAGTGCAAATCCATAATAGTGAAATGCCGAGGTGTAACTAAGCTAGCAAAACAGAGAGTAAACTGAGGCACCAGGTTAACAAGGTTAGTAATGATGAGACATCTTTTCTAGTAAGACTAATGTGGTCTGTACAATTCTTCTGACTAGTCACATATTTAAAAAAAACTTTTTATCATATCTGTCATCAACTACATGTTCGTCATTGTTGCATAATCATTTATAATAACTCAATGTAACTGCTTAGCTGCCTTGAAATACCCTCTTTTCATCATCAGCATTTTAAACTTTATATATATACTATAAATTTACACTTCTTTTTCTTAACCAGCATTTTAAGCTATGCATTCCACCAAGAAGCAGATAATATATTAAGACCATTTGTGGTCCTAAAGGAAATGGCCAAGAAATTTCTCCAAGTAATTGTAGACGTCACCCTAAGATTAAACATCTCACTTTGTAGATAGCAGATGAGATCACCGTAATACCTGAAAAAATATTCTAAAGTCAAGAGCCAGATAGTCAGAACTACATAAGCAGGAGGGGAGAAGTGTTCAGGTTTAAAGCTACACTAGGATTATTACTAAATAGTAAGTGCACTAACTTGGCATAATTAAATATTGACATCAGATCAAGGAATGTGGCTTCCATTTAAGATTTGTCCTGAGTTCATCTGATATGGGGATAGTTAAAGTTACCTTTTGTTACATAATATTTATATGTTAACTGAAATACAAGTGTACCGACAAATCTGGTTTGCTGCTCAACATCTCAACATTATGTCTTGAACTGCAGTTGGAATTAATCCCCGTCTTTCCATTTTTTACTTGGGGTTGAGGTGTTATATCAACAGTGACTATCACCTAGAGCCAATGTTTACACTACTGGGAGCCAGAGGATCCATCCATCCATCCATCCATCCATCCATCCATCCATCCATCCATCCATCCATCCATCATCCATCCACAACTTCCTTTTTCCCATTTTTGCACATGGTAGGGGTAACATGCAATAATTCTAAGACTCTGCCCTTAGATTATATTATCTACTTCTCCAGTCAGAATTTCAGAATGTCATCCAAAAAATACTCTAACAGGCTTCAGCAATAATAACAAAGTCCTAGGAATGCAAAGCTACAAGAAGCTGTATTTCAGTGATATTAGTGAGGGTTTGTGCATGTGCATAGTACATTTACAGGGAGTTATAAGATGTTATTCTGTCCTTATTCCTTTTAAAGGACAGGATATTTACATAGTAGAAAAATAATGAGCAATAGTAAAGCAGCATTATGCAGTGTGTAGTAGGTTCACAACAGAACAGCAAGTCTCACTTTATCAAGGCTCAACTATAGCTCAGTGTCCAAAACTCACAATACTGTAAACGGAATTGTTGGCAGCTTACAAGAAAAGTGTACTAGTTTTAAGACTGCACAAACTTTGAGGAATGACAAAAGTTGGTTTGCAATCAAAACTCACCTTTTCTGTTTACCGTGAGTCACCAACCCAGAGAGATAGCATTAACATTACACTGAAAAACAAGATGTAACCAGATAGCTACTTGATAATACAATGCTAAGATATAACATGCACATTTCAACTATCAATAAAATGAGGGATGACAAATTCTAGTGTTCCCATTAACAACACGTTTTTGCATGCCATAATACACAAACAGAAAAACAGAAGCATTTGTGATCAGTATGACTAAATGGGCTCCCCTCAGAATCTCGAACTACTGAAATCCTGAATTTCAGTAGCCCGAGACCAGAAAGGTGAAAGTGCAGAATACCGAAACTCCAGAAGTGAGAAATTCAAAATCCCGAAGTCCGGAGATTTTGAATTAGCGGTTCTGGTGTTGCGGTTTGTGAGTGGATGGTTGGAGATGTAGGTAAGTATTTGTGTTTTACAGGTTTTTGGTAGGGGATTTAGTGTGTGTCCATGTGTTTTGTTAGTGTGATGTGTGTGTGCAAGGGAAATGTAGCTTGTGTAGTGGTGTTTTTGTGTGTTTGTCTGTGTAGTGCGACCTTGGAGTTAGTATATTTAAGTGGGGGGGTGCGGGGGTGCAATGGGGCTTGCCCCCCTGCTTGTATGTCGGGTAGATGTTTGTATTTATGTATGTGTAGGGAGGTGTATGTTTGTGTCTGTGTGTGCGGTATGTTTTGTATAGAGGTCGCAATTTTAAATTTTGCGCTTCTGGGGTTTCGGCTTTATGGATTTTCGGTTTCATGGTCTCAAGATACTGAAATTCAGGATTTCAGTTATTTCGAGATTCTGAAGTGAATCTGACTAAATACAGTGCATATAACTGCATAGAAGCTACAAGACACATAGACATTTCAGAGTGTGCATTCTGAGCCTAGAAAAAGCTCTCAAACATAGCAAACAATACAGGTATTTAGCAGAACCACATGAGCATTGTTTGACTATTTCAATGCATCCTATCTTATGACCATGCTACAGATGATGATATACAGTATGACTGTGTCTGCAGTAGGATGGACATGGCTGCCACTCAGGGCTTGCTAATGAGGCATGGACATGGCTACCACTCAGGGCTTGCTAATGAGGCACTACAATGATGTAGCAGGATTCCACATTATATCTAAGTTAAGCATACAGTACATGTTTGCTCAAACATCAGCCCCTCAGATGTGATTGATAACACATTTCACCTACACACCACGTGAACAAATCAAAATAAGCATTTTTGAAAAAGGACAACCCTCCCTCCCCAACTTATGTATACTAACCTCTTGGTCATGCAACAGTGGAAAAAGAAAAATTCCCCATTAAAGAACATACCAATCTCACAGTGCCTAGATGTAAAGGGTACAATCCACATGGAAAAGTAATTTCAGTCATTTGGCCTTGGGCAGTTAGTATCCAGTCAACTAGCCATTAATTTAATGTCGGGAAACTGCAAGACTTGGTACACCTATTGGAACTATCTGTCAAAGGCCAGCATCAGTACTCGGACAGAATGTGAAGTAGTTAGTCATCTACCATACAGGACTGCATCCTTGAGAATTTGAGCTATGGCCGTTAGTAGCCTCAGATATCAAGTTTATTTTTCAATTATTTGCTTATAGTCTTTTTATGAGAAATGCCCCTGTGGGAGGTCACATCTTCAGTGGAATCCCAATGAGCAGAAGTGTAGGTTAGGTGGGGGAGTAGCCATTCCAAGCACAAGGTGATTGGGGGGGGGGGTAATCAGGAGATGCCAAACAGCTGCTAAGTACAGTTCCTACATTTGCTTCTGCACCAGAACAGAAACTCACGTTAGTGCTTCAGCACTTCATGTGTGGTAACTTGCAGCACTTCATATGTGGTAACTTTCTGCACTTCATTTATGGTGACTTTCAGCACTTCATGTGTGGTAACTTGCACCACTTAATGTGTGTTGACTTTCAGCATTTCATGTGTGGTAACATGCAGCAAACTGCTTGCTACAGTTTTTCAAAACAAGACATATATTATTTTCTTTTTTCTTTCTTTTTTTTTTTTTTTTTTTTTTTGGTGCACCAGACTAAGGGAGCAGACCCTTCAAGTTAAGAGCTAAGGAGGGGTAGAGTTGAGGAAAGGATTTGTCATCTGACTTGGAGCACCAGACTAGGGGAGTGGACATGTTTTTTTACCTGTAGAGCTGGGGGGTGCTCAGATTGGGGACAGGAACAGGCACTAGATGAGCCAGTTATGGCTCTGCTTGGGAGGCTCCAAGATACTGATCAGTAACAACAAAACAAGTTACAGCAGCCATTATACAATTAAATAATACACAAGGCATACTTTATATATGCATAGCACAGTCCTAACACAGTAACAAAATAAATTAAAATGTACATTTATATGTGTTACATTAAGTTAAGTTTTTTAAATCAAATAGTGTTACACATTAGAGCAAGATATAGCCCTATATGGTTTGCCCAAAGTGAGGTTAGTTTTTCTAACTGTGTTGTATACATAGGAATTAAAATTAAGTTGACCATTAAGGAGAATTTAAAGTGATTCCAAATTCTACAATTGGGAGAGATTGATTAAGGTGATATGGAATGGATTTTCCAAGAAAGAATGCATTGCATTGGGATGTGCTTGAGACTGGGCATTTATAAGGGAGATTTAGGACAGAAAATGTTAATTTTTGTCTTTGAGGCATTTAGAAGTACATATAATTTAGCAATATCTCAACCGTGTAAAGGGTGTTTATAGAACAGGACAGATGGTATACAGAGTAGAACCAGAAATGGCAGTTATGGAGTCATCCGCATACTGGATAAAGTTGACATTACCAATGTTAAGAGATACATTGTTCACAAAGATGGTAAAAAGAAACGGGCCAGTTGTGTTTTGCAGTACACCAACAACAAGTTCTATTTCAAGGCTTGTGTCCTGTTTCTAGGAAGCTGCTGAACCAAATAGTGCAAAGTAAGAATCGTGAGTTCTGAATAGATCTACTATGCAAGTCCAAAGATATTGCATCTATACATGTCCCACTGTGAACTTCACTATAATAATATTCCACCTGGACAAGAGTGGCAATTGTTATGAATGTCTTAGTCCCTAGAACTGAGTATGCATTGCCAATTATCTCGCTGAGCTTCCAACATATTACGCCAGAAAAGAAAATGTTATGTTTTATCCATCAAGCAGAAAACAGACAACATCATTGTTTAATACTATCTAACATAAGTCGGTTACCAATTACTGCCAAGGCAATCTATCAAACTCCCCAGACTTTAAGTTGCTCAATATCAGTTCGTGCCCACCACTAAGTAATAAGCTAATAACTAAAAACACCACCTGCACTCCTACATAATTAGGAAAGCCCATTGCTAAGCAAGCCTCCATTTCATGTAACAATAGTAAAGATCATTCTCAAAAATTGCTCCAAATGAGACTATTCAAGAAATCAGTAAATAAATGAATATTCCCTTTGTGTGTGTGACTTAAAGGTCACACAAAAGTATGTGTCCATGCCATTAATACCACAGCCAGCAGAACTGCCTGTCTGACACCATGGAAGCAGGTTATGCCACTGGTGTAATTGCTTCATCATTATTCATCTTTTTTTCCCAAACAACGCTGCAATCTATACCAAAAATACACAACAAATTGAATTCACAAAGAAGTATAATGTGTCTCTGCAGAGATAAAGTGGTGAAGTTAGTGTGATGTGGCTTAGGTGGATTAGGTATGTATGTGGGTCAACATAATGAGGTTATGCTGGGGATAGTGTTGCATAATTAAAATTCACAGTCATGAAAACAGCAGTCACCATGTAAATGAGGCAACCGTGCTAAGAGTGATCACATGACATGGAGACATCTGAATGCAGTGACATGTATTCCCACAGTTGGAAGATTATACAAAGACACCATAACAAAGTGACAACTGAATTTATTTTATAAATGGGAAGGAAATAAGGTAATAGCATAATCAACGAAGGAGAAAAGCCGCAGAGGGGCACACAGTAGGGGAATATAAATGAAAGAATAGTGTGGGGGGAGAAGGGTATGATTTTTGGAACAGGTACCCATTTTTTATTTTCAGAAGAAGAGTAGAGGGGGTGGTAGAATGGGGAAGATACACACAGGAAAGAGGTTATAGTAAGGAAGGAAGCAGGGGCAGGCAAACCAATAATGCAGACAAGGAGGTAGCAATGCACAAGCAGTGGAGAGGCACAGACTGACAGGATGGACCACTGGTGATTGACAGGACTTGACAACAAATAAGGAACATGGAGTTAAAGGGAAGGGTTGGGATCACAATGATGGAGAACACAGGGAGATGTGAGGAAGACCTGCTGAACTGTCTCAAATGTAAACTCATCTCAATCACCTCTGTGGTTGTGATCATAAGTGGGCACCACCTCTGGTGGCCAGAAAATCAGGTCTGGCTGGCTAAGTGATTCTACCAGACACATGATGAAGGTGCTAATGTGGTCATCAAGCTACATGTCCACCAAGGACTTCACCAGTTGCTGAACCTCAGGTTAAGTGACTCAGGAGACCTGTAATGCCATTTTTGATGAGGAGCCATTGCTACCCAATGGAGAAGTATCAGTGGAAGTCACCAGCAAACCATCCAGGTTGCCTTCCACAGGCTGATCTTCATCACCCTGCTGAGAAGCAGGTCTGAGGTCTGCAGGGGCTAGTGCAGAGTACTATGGCCATCACATCATCTCTGCTTGTACTACAGCTGATCCTGAAGAAAAAGAAAAATAATTGTAAAAAAAGAAGACAACATAACATAATAAAAAAACAGCAGAAAATTGACAAGTAGAAAGTATAGTTTATTACAATAGTACCTGAAATGTAGAAAAACAAACCAACAATGTAACATACTTCAAAAATAAAGGAATAGAAATGAGATATGTATTTACAAGTGCACACCAGTTGTAGGTGGTAAAGTTTATTACACTATTGTAACTGGAGGAGGACAAAACAACAAAGCAAAATAATATATAAGCACTGGATACAGTAATAAGAAAAAAAACATACATACAACTACTCAGTCACCCATATTTATTAATCTTCCGTGCAGGACTAGTCTAGTCCTGCACGGAAGCGGCCGCTTAGGAGCAGGACGGCAGTGTGCCATGCATAGTAATGAAGGTGCACTGCCCGAGCTCCCAGGCTTACACGGAGCATGTACGAGTGCAGGGGGCGTGTCTGAGAGCAGAGCTCTCAGAATAAAAATGCCCCTGCAATGTTGAACAGCAGAAAGTGGAAATAAATGAGCGAGACCACTCATAGGTGTCCACATATCCCCACCAACAGTCCCCCATGTGTACAACAGAAACAGGACATAAAAATCAAAAGAAGAAACCCATGTATTGTCTTCTAAAACTCCGAGTACAGCTAACCATAGGTGCGCAGGTGTCCCCATTACTCAGCTATGGTTAAAGCAGCCTAAAAGGCTGAAGAGGATAACAAGGATGATATATGCAAATGAAACATCTCCGCAATAGTGTCGTGGGCAGAGTGTTCGCCTAACGAGCAGGCATTCCCAGTGTAGCACAGTCTATTTTACATGGCAAAGCATGGTATAAGCAATATCTGTATTGCAAAACCCGCTAAATAACATATTTATGAACTGGAGTACTGCAGGAAATGCACATGTGAAGAGACAGTATCATAATGAAGAAGGCAGCAGTAAGCAGATGCAAGCACAGCAGTAGTAAGCATACGTAAGCACCAATAAGTGTATGCAAGTGCGTTTGCATGGGGGCAAGCACTGCCGACACAGATTAAGCAAAGGAGAAGCTAACTGGGTGTAAGAAACTGTGACCGGAAGTTAGCAGTACTTACCACTGTGCAAACTGGGGCAAACACACTTACAACCGCTTTAAAGTGCTTTAATCATTCTGTATCCAATGGACGGTGTTCTTCTAGCCAGCAACAAAATAAACAGCCTCTGCAAGGCTCAAACCCAGGACCATGCACACCATACATGAAATGATTCACCACTAAGCCATGCCAGATATGCATACAATCATATGTTGTCAGAAACACAACCCCAGCCCAGTCATGCAACAGTACAGAGAATGTATACCTACATCTAGATGTATGTGTGTGTGTAAAAATATTACTATCTAATCAGATAAAACATATCTATATATGTAGTTACATACACACACACACACACACACACACACACACACACACACACACACACACGCACATATGTATATATATATATATATATATATATATATATATATATATATATATATATATATATATATATATATATATATATATATATATATATATATATATATATATATATACCGGAAATATATACATATATATATATATATATATATATATATATATACACAAATATATGAACATATATAAATGCAAATGCTGACATCTACACATAAATATGTCAACACCTATACATTCACATATACACAGCAAGTTACATATATGTACTCAGATATATATCTCTGTAGGTATATACGGACAGAGGTATAAATATGTAAGCAAATATATACACCCATATAGGTATATATGGCCAGACATCTGTAGATAGCAATGGTAGATTAACAGAAACATATATGTCCACATGCCCCGTTAATGGGCTTGAGAGACCCCAAACAATATACGTCTTATACGAATTGCCATACCCCCCAGCCAAACATGTCCGCCCTGAAATACCCTACCAAGCTCATTTTATTGTAAGTGTGTCATTTACATAGGGATTTAAATTAGTCTCCTGTTATGTTTCACATGTTGATATCAAATTCCCCTCTCCCCCATCCACTAGTCGGGCTGACCAGTACATGCCCATCCAACCCAGGCCATCCTCGACCCATACATTCATTACCCACAGTTCCGCCCCCCCCCCTGCTGTACACATGCAGCCACCATCCCTTCCCTGGTTACCGGCCCCTAGCTACCACACCACCACACATTGCCCACCCTCCACACACCCCCGGGACCCATCCTGTATGTTGTCCCGACCCAAGTATCCTAGGTCTGCCACATGCTGTAGTCCATGCACATAGCCATGGGTACCTTTGCAGCTCTGTTTTTTGATGAAAGTTGAACACCCAATTTTTGGGTTGTCCCGCATGGGATGAATGTTTCCCTGGTACCAACAATAGAATGCAAGTGTGACTTTGTGTACACTAATGATATTATTTGTATGTATCACAAAGCATACGTGGCACACAAGGTTGGCCGGTATGCACACGAAACATAGTATCTAGCAATACTAGTCTACATTACGGGACATGTAGCTAAATATGTAGATGTATGTGTGTGTGTATATATACCCATAACTAAATAGATATGTACCTCTCCCTCTCTGTAGTACATATGTATACATATGTACACACATATATATATATATATATATATATATATATATATATATATATATATATATATATATATATATATATATATATATATATATATATATATATATATATATATATATATATATATATATATATATATATATATATATATATATATATATATATATATATATATATATATACATACCCACATATAGATATATACATATACAGACAACCATACAGCCACATGTTGTTTTATATATGTGTATATATATATATATATATATATATATATATATATATATATATATATATACATATATATATATATATATATATATATATATATATATATATTATATATATGTGTGTGTGTTTGTGTGTGTGTATATACACAGATATATATCTATGATATGATACAGCACATAAGAATGACATATGATCACAGGCTGTGCCAATGGTGGTAAGGGGCCCAATCAACATACGTGTAACACGTACCATTACCCTCCCCCACAGCCAGACAGGGGACACATACAAACAAACACACAAACAATGTAAACAATCCACTAATCCCCAAACCGCAGGCAGGATACAACCAGGGGGGGAACACTGTGGACCCGCTAAGTCTAATCTTGAAACAGAGACAGGAGCATCCCTTGCGGGACACCCCAAAAATTTTCTTGTGATTGGAGGCCCGTCTGTGCAATGACTTTTTAAGGCAGGGTGTGTATGTACTTGGACTACAAGGGTGGTAAAGCCTGATGACCCATGGGATGAGACAATGTACCAGATGTGTCCCGAGAAGTGGAGAGTGGGCAGTGTTTAGTGGTGTGGTTAGACCCAACCTGCACCCAGAATAAGGATGAGTGCTGTAGAAGGGGTGCGGGGGGGGGGGACTACGGGTATGAAATTATGGTGCAAGGCGTGCAGGTGTTGGCTGGAGCGGTTCTATTCGGACCACCCCGGGGATGTAAGCAATAGTGTGCATTGGGCAGAGCTGCCGCCTAACGAGCAGCCACTCCCAGTATGAGTCCCACTGCAGCACAGTCTATTCTACATGGCAAAGTATGGTATAACCAGATGAGTTGTTGTAAATCCCACTAAATAACACCAAAGAACACATGGTCGCAACACCCCACTGTAGGCATGTAAGCCGATCTAATTGGCATCACAAGGCATTATTGTTGTCCTCACCCCCACCCAGGGATGTGAGTGTCCACACCTACCTCCAAATGCAGTGTATATATACACAGATGTTGCTGTAGAAGAAATGGTCAGCTGTGGACTTTCCCGTCAGCCTTCCTGCACATCCCTGGATATTTCCCCTACTATCTGTCCCACTTTGTGCCCCATTAACACCACTTACATATCAACCCCTTTATCATTACTATTAATATTCACAATTACAACTAGGTGACACCCTCTTCCCCAACTATATTGGTAGAATCTGGAGCCCCCTAGTCACATGTATTACCTCAGCTGTCCCACACGACACATGTAAATAACACATGAAGGAACACCTCAAGCACACTTGGATCAGCACATGCTCACCACCTGGTGAAATCCCCCCCCAACTTACAATCTATACCAGTACATAGGTTCATAGGTAGGTACTAGGCTATTGGCCCTAGAGCCTATATAAGCCTAGCCAAAGGTACCCTGGCTTTCGCCACCCAAGAAAATTATTTTCCTGTGCCACTGTCAAGCAGAGCCACAGAAGTGATCCCCGGGGTGAATTTCCTATCTCCCATCCAATCATCAAGATTTTCCTTGAAGAGTGCTAATGAGGAGCTTTGTTTGATATAGATAGGTAGTTTGTTCCAGAGTATGGGAAGTCTCTGGGACAGGAATATATCCCTCCAGCATGTTCTGTTTATTGTGGTGACGAGGTTTAGGTCCCTAGAGCGTGTAGCTTGTAGGGATTGGGATTTCTTTAAGTGGAGCATGTCTAAAAGCTCTGGGTTTGACATAGCTTTGTGTGTTAGGCAGAGATCGCCTCTGAGTAGGCGATATGCAACGGACTAAAGCTGCAGTTTTTTGAGACTGTCTGCATAGGGCATCTCTTTGAGGCCGGTAATCCTCTTTGTGAGGTATTTCTGTGGCCTTTCCAGTTGTTGTAGATGCCTTGTGAGGTACATACCAAAAGGGGCATTGTACTCTATAATGGGTCTAATGAGTGACGAGTAGAGGGGAACAATGACCTCTTTTTTCTGGATGAGAAACCTTTTGTGATGAGGTGTGCCACATAGAAGGATTTCCTGACTACTGTGGTGATGTGATTATCAAAGGAGAGACTACTGTCCACCTGTGTCCCAAGGTCTCTTATCACACTTTCAGTGTTAAGTAGACTACCACCTATGTGGTAGTTCATGGGTACTGAGTTTTTACCAAAAGGAATGATAATGCACTTTTTGGCATTGAGCTTGAGGCTATGGCTTTGACATCAGGCATCTGTCTCAGCAAGGCCCTTTTGTAGGAAGTCCACATCTTTTGGAGTTTTGATTATGGCTCCTAGTTTGCAGTCATCTGCGAACTTCATTAGCCAAAGACCTTCTGTGTTGGCCTGTACTTCAGAGAAGTAGATACCAAACAGGAGAGGACCCAGGACTGAACCCTGTGGTACTCCACTTGTCACTGGTCTGAAGCTGGATTTGGAGTCTGCTACTTTCACAGTGTGGGTTCTGTCAGTGAGCCAGTTGGCAACCCATCTTGTGACATAGGGATTTATACCTAGTTTAGTGAGTTTATCTATAATTCCAGAGTGGGGGATGGTGTCAAAAGCCTTGACGAGATCTAGATAGGCTGTGTGAACCACCTTACCCTCATCTACAGCTTTAGTGACTGCTTCGAAGACGTCTATCAGGTTTAGGAGACATGATCTGCCTTTTACAAACCCAAACTGGGTGGAGTCCTGAGTTTGGAGATTACCAATGTCATTGTTTCTAAGTTCCATGATGATATGCTCCATAGCCTTGCAGACCAGGCTCGTTAGGCTAATGGGGCGGTAGTTTCCGGGGTCTGTGGTGGCTCCCCCTTTGTGGAGTGGGATAACTGTCACTGTGTGCCATTCAGTGGGCACATAGCCTGAGGTGAGGCTATGATTGAGCATGGTACTTAGGTGGGGTACCAGTTCGTTCTGTAGTTCATGTAGAACACAGCCTGGGATGTCTCAGGTCCCATGGATGCTGTGTTCTTGGCTTTGGATAGTGTGTTTTTTTACCTGTGTAGCCATGATTACAGGAACTTTGCATTCTTCTGGTATAGAGATGGGCCCTTTAGGGGATGACTGAGGGGTAAAATTAGCACTGAACCTATCTGCCAGGATGTTGGCAATATCCGTTGGTTCTGTATATTTAGTGCCATTGTGCTGTAACTCAGAGCAGATCTGAGTGTTGCCATTGAGATTCTTGACATAGTTATAGAATGCTTTGCGGTTGTCTTTAGAGTCAGTAGCAATTTTGTTTTCATAACTAGCTTTGGAGGATTTTATGAGGGATCTCAACTTCTTACTTAAGCTGACCAGGGAGTTTCTCCAATCATGGGACTTTACTCTTTTTTTGCAATAGTTTCTTTCTTCTGTTGTAGAGTTTGTTTATGGCAGGGGACCACCAGATTGGCTTCCTTTTTTGGAGGATAGCATCTTGGTTCTGTTAGGGATTTCACGATCCATGCACTCATGTAAGTGCTTATAAAGTGCATTTGTGTAGGATTCAGCAGTCATACCTCTATTGTCCATCAGCATGGGTGTCGTGAAGTTTGCCACTTCTGTCTTAAGAAGCGTGAAGTTGGCTTTGGAGAAAATTTTTACTGTGTTTTCCCTAATGGGGCGTGGGGGAGGGATGTGAATGTCTAGGGTGATTAACTTATGGTCGGATATGACCAACGAGGAATTGACCTCTGGTGTGGAGCACCGGTTGCCCATGCTGGTAATAACCAGGTCTAGGATATTGCTGCCCCTGGTGGGGGTGTGGATAAGTTGATCCATGGCATTGGAATTTATGAATTCCAGAAAACGTTGAGCACAAGAGTTGGTACATGAGTAGTTTTCCCAGTTAATGGTAGGGTAGTTGAAATCACCCATTATTAGGGTGTTAGGTTGTACCCTAATATTTTCCAGTGTATTAAGAAATGAGGAGTGGGAATCCTGGGACATGGTGGGGGATCTGTAGCAAGCTACAATTTGGATTGCGGTCTTGTCCAGAGTTAGTTGCACTTGGATAATCTCAAATGCATTATGCTGAGCAACTAGCCTGGAGGTGTGGATACCCTTAATGAATATGGACACGCCTCTGCCTTTAGTGTTTCGGTCCAGGTTAGGTGGCCGAAAGGTGTGGTATGAATTATAGCCTTGTAATGCAGGGGTACTCTCTGGAGCCTTGAACCAGGTCTCTGTCACTGCACAGATGTCGATGTTCTCCATTTTAAGGAGTGCCTCGAGAGAGTGCATTTTGAGGTTTAGACTTCTAGCATTGAGTAGCAATACCCTCAAATTCTTCTTGCCTGTACCTGTTAGGGTGGTGAATTTGTCATTTGAACCTTGCCTAAAAAAGGCACTATAGGGGGTGGCTAGAGCCTTAGCCAGTATCCGGAATCCCAGGGGCGACAGGTGCAGGCCATCTCTGGCAAAGCATCATGGCTTGTCGATCATGTCATCCCAGGCAGACAGATACTGGATCCCCTTAGAATGACACCAGAAGCTTAGCCAATTGTTGAAGTCAATCATTTTGTCCTTGTACTGTGGTATCATACATCAACTAGTGAAACTGACACCTCCTGTCCTGCCTCACATACAAATCCCAACATCCTTCAAACCTTCCCTATTGCTCCCCTACCAATTATTCCCACAACCTGCTATACAGTGACAATGTCCCCCCCTCTACCTACCTACCTACACCTTCACTATTCTTCTCTACTCTACCACACAGGTATGGAATAACTAAACCTACCCTGAATACCTGCGTGTAACCTATCCAGAACTGTTACACTGGAATATCACCTTAAACTGACCTTTGTCAACAGTCATACATGACATGTAAGCCTGACCTAAGCATGTATAATACTGACATGTTAACGTAAACTAAACATGAAGAATGTGGTACATAGCTATGGTAAGTCTGTTACTCTCTATGAATGTGTACACCTCAGTATTACTTGTAATGTGTAGCTGGGGTTTGCTGTGGAGCTCCACTCCCCTGGCCACTGCTGACAATGGGGGAGCAGCGCATACCTATCTACACTTGCTCTACAGTGCCTTAGGCCCTCTGTAGCCAACAGCTCTCATCGTGCCCATTAACAAAATAATCTGCACTCCCAGGTTGCAACCCCCCGACCTTGCACACTATAATCTAAGTGAATTACCACTAAGCCATGGCAGATACACATTTAGCTGCTACCACAAACTTATCATCCAGCACAGTCATTCAACAGTATAGGAAATGTATATAAGTATGTAGATTAATACCAGCAAGCATGTGTACATTGCTCAACCATAGTATTGTGAGCAGTCTATGTGTATCAAAGAACAGTGCCTGTCCAATCATACTGTGTGGACAGTAGTCTTGCATAATACTGATGACAATAATAAAAAACAGTGGACGCCGTGGGGGCATGTGGGTGTGCTTCATGCACAGAATGTCACACCTGGGGCGTTGGTTCCACGGAACTGGGAGATGAGGCTGGCCTGGTGTGTAAGCAAACCGCTGTGTCTCAAACCCCTGGCAGGATGCTACTAGTGGGGGAAACAGTGTGGACCACCTAAGTCTACTCTTGACACAACAACAGGTCCATCTCTGGTGGGACAAACCAAAAATTGTGAGTCACATAGATGTTTCCACCAGTATCAGTGGAGGATCAAGGGAAGGCTCATACGTATGTGGCATAAACAGATGAGCCTGCAGAAGCTTGGGTCGAGACAGTATAACGGAGGAGTACCGACACGTGCAGAGAGGGAAATGTGTGGAGGTGTGTTATGGCTGGGCAAGCAACTGAAGAATGGATGGATGCTGTGTACGTGGAGCACGGGGGCTGGGGGAAGGAAACATGGGTATTACGTTATGGTAGAAATATGCAAATGAAGATTTACAGCAGTAGTGCAATGGGTAGAGCATGCAATCAATGAGCAGGTATTCCCAGTTCGAGTCTCACTGTAGCATAGTCTATTTTACATGGCAAAGCACGTTATAACCAATATTTTTGTTGCAAAACCCAGTAAATAGCTTATCTATATATGAACTGGAGTACTGCAAGAAATGCACATGTAACGTATCAGTGTCAGACGGAATAAGGCGCTAGTAAGCAGGTATAAGCACAAATAAGCAATAGTAAGCATATGTACACACTAGTAAGCGGGCTTAAGGCCTTACAACTGCTTTAAAGTGCCTTAATCACTCTGTATCCAACACACCTTTGTCAGTCCAGCAACAAAATAAACAGCCATGCAGGTCACAAACCCAGGACCCTATACACCACATTCCCAGTAGCTATACACCAAGCCACAACAGAAGTGCATAATAATGGGGTAGTAGTAATCATGTCCTCACCATAGTATAACCAAACTGAACCTGTGAAAGGCATCAATATGCAGTCATATGTGCCATAACTGACTACAGAACATACATATATAAACTGGAGTAGTGCAGTAAGTCCAGATGTGAGGTGTTATTGTAATTAAGTGTAGAGGTTCCCAGGACTCGATACAGTGTACATACACATGTGTCAAGGATACATGACACATATATAACAAGTGATGAAGGGGAAATCAATGCCAAAAGGCAAATATCATGCAAATCTAATAATACGCACTGCTGAGCGTAGCACAGCACTGGCTCCCAGATTACTGGCAGGATACTACCAGTGGGAGAAACAGTGTCAACCTGCTAAGTCTGCTCTTAACCAAACGCACGTCCGTCCCTGGCGGGATGACCCCAAACTTCTGCTAAAAAGATTCCTCGGGGTAACATACCATGCCTCAAAGGTAAGCAAAGATGGTAACGTATGTTCGCAGACTAAATGTGTGGGAAGCCTGAAGATCCATGGGTTGGGACAACATACGCGAAGGGTCCGGAGAAGTGGAGAGTGGGCAATGTGTAGTGTTGTGGTTAGATTCGGCTGGAACCTGTAGAAAGGATGACTGATGCAGAGGGGAATGGGGGGGGGGGAATGATGGGTATGACATTATGGACTGAGGCGTGCCAGGGTTGGATGAACCCATTCTAATGGGACTGGCCCGTGGATGTCAGCAAGAAAGGAGGGGGAACACAGGGAAGGTACTGGGACATACCATTTCCCATGGAAAACCATGGCAAACCAAGTTATGGGTAATATGTATGTTGAATAACCCACGGAATAACATATATATATATATATATATATATATATATATATATATATGTATATATAAACAGGAGTACTGCAGGAAATGCACATGTGAGGTGTCAGTATCATAATGCATAAAGCAGTAGTTAGGTTAAGCAGCAATAAGCTGCTGTAAGCATATGTCAACACTAGAAAGCGAGTTTACGTTTACAGGCTCAGGAAGTCTGACGCAAACTATCTGTAGGCATATGTAACCGGAAGTTTGTGTTTGCATGATGGTTAGCACTGCGTACTCAAAGTGAGCAATTTTCGAGGCTAACCTGGTGTAACTGGATGTTACCTGCAGTTGTCAATGCCTACCATCATGCAAGCACAGTCACAACTGCTTACAAGTGCCTTAGTTACCCTGTATCCTACCGCCCTTGTTCAAACCTGCAACATAATTGACAACCACTGCACGGCCCAAACCCAGGACCCTACATACTACAATCATAGTGAATTAACATTACACCATGTCAGATATACATACATCCCATGTATTCCTAGATATATCATGCAGCACAGTCAATCTGGATAAGGGGAATTGTACTAATATCATAACACTCAACCTCTTATTGCAAACATTCTGGACACAGTGTGACAAACGTGGGGTACAAATTGAGATAAATGTGACATATTGTTCATATACATGTATAACGTTGCTAGTTAAACAGTGATCTGTTGTAATACACATAATCTGAACAACATGATGTCTGCAACTGTAATGTATCAGCATTCCTGACTGACCACATGCCTGACAACATCCACGTCAATTTGCCAGACGAATCTGGGACAGGCCAATATTGTGAGCCAATCATGCATGGACATATGGACTGTTATAGATCTGTAAATGTAGAGAGATACACAGGTACATATAAATCACATCACTGGTATATAGGTAGATGGATAAATATGTCCACATACATTTAGATATGTATATATAGATATACACACACACACACACACACACACATATATATATATATATATATATATATATATATATATATATATATATATATATATAAATATATATATATATATATATATATATATATATATATATATATATATATATATATATATATATATATACATGGATAGATATGTGACTTGCAGCACCAAATAGGAATAACAACCGGAACCTACACCACAAAATAACTGTCCTTATGCACAGTTAATGTGGGTGGGGGCTCAAATGAGGGGTACCTGGTGATGACTGCTATGTTCCCCCCCACCACAGCCATAACCGATATGCTGTGCAATGCAATATCCAGCACATGCAGTTCTTAACCCCAGGATCCTCTGCAACACAGCTACAACGGTCTAACAGCAAGCCACTACAACTGTATAAAGTCAAGACAATATCTGAAACATATCATCCAGTCCAGTCATGCAACTGTACAGAGAATGTATACCATCATCTAGATATATCTGTGTGTAAATACATTAAAATCTACACTGATACAACATATATATATATATATATATGTATATATATATATATATATATATATATATATATATATATATATATATATATATGTGTGTGTGTGTGTGTATGTATAGCTTTCTAACACTATATACATATATATTCCTATATATGAACATATATACATGCTAATGCCTACATCGACACATATTTGTGTCTACACCTATATGTCTACATATACACAGCAAGTTACATATGTGTATGCAGATATACATCTATGTAGGTATATACGGACATAGTTTTATATATATATATATTTGTCAGCAGATATATATATATATATATATTTGTCAGCAGATATATATATATATATATATATATATATATATATATATATATATATATATATATATATCGGTATATATGGCCATACATCTGTAGAGAGCAATGGCAGATTAACACACACATATGTCCACATGCAACGTTACTGGGGTTGAGAGGCCCCACACACTATACGTCTTGTACAACTAGGCATCCCCCCCTCCACGGCCAAACACATCCGCCCCACAATGCACTACCAAGTGTTGCAGATCCCGTAACCAGGACCTGACACAACATGGGTACAGGAAGTTAACAGTACAACATCCCACCTGTATGATGTCAGGCTGGTATTGTTGACATATCATGCAGTACAGTCTGCCTCCTATAATTAATGTAAAATGCGATAGCCATCAACATCCCCAGCATACAGATACACAGACACAGATATGCAGATACATATGTACATCTATATATATATATATATATATATATATATATATATATATATATATATATATATATATATGTGACTGCACATACACACGCAGATATGTGTACAGTAAGATACATATGTAGAAGGTGCACACAATATAGAACAGCCACTATGCCTACAGTTAACTCCTGAACAACTGGACACTGTATCGGCCACCCATACAAATGACAATCATTGCCTGCAACATATACGCACAGAGAGGTCATAGGGAAAGCACCACACACAGGTGGAATACATGGAATACCTTTAATTGTGTGCTATTACAGTTCTACATGCCATGTCATATAGCTGTTCAGGCACTGACATCCATATAAACAGAGGAATGCAACCGTGAAACAGGTATACTAATACAGTAGTCCGGAAAGGTTCACAACTAACGATGCCCAGGCCAATCCCTTAAAATTGTACAATAGTGAGGACAGACTGTGCCACATGATACCAAACGATCAACAGTATGTAATGCAGGTGCATAGTTCAGCAGCCTCTATCTACACTCTGTACAACAGCAGTGGGTGGTAAAGACATCATGTGGCCAAATGGGTTGTATCTGTGATATAACAAGGCATAACTGACACCATTGCATGCACACTGACAAAAGAACAGTCTGTCTGGAAGGAGGAAGTAGGCTTGCAGTAACCGAATATATGTAAGTGATGTAAATATAGGTGAAGTATACAGCACTTTACATCCAGATACCTTAAGGCAGCTCACCCCTGATACCCCCACATATTTAACAGCCTAGGTCATTTATGGTGCTCCCCCCCCAACTCAATAATACAGGTCCATATGCCACTGTTACATACACTGGTCTCTGGAGTGCATAAAAGCACACATGTATTGTGTAGGTGACGCCCACACATATATGGCCCCAGCCCCACCATATGTGCAGGAGATACAACAGAAGTGGATTGATGGCAGCAATGGCAGTGTGAAATACTCACAGCCCAATACAGAACATCCCCCACAGCATGCCATATGTGCAAAGCTTGATATGTAGGTCATGTACTGATAGCATGCAACACAGATGACTGCCAGTGTAATATCTGACACAGGACCAGTGTGGTGGACAGACAACACATAATAGGCACACCTCTGGCCACCAGGAGGATAGGCCCACAGTTGAGAGCTATGCAGACAGACTGCATTCCAATAACACCAGTACTATACAAAGCATAACACAACTCTACTCACACTCTGTCTGTAGTTCCTGAACCTCCTACAAATATGTTGCTGCTCTGAGTGTGCCAGTTCTCCTGTAAGAGGTATTGCTACCTGCTGTCTGTAACACTGATGCCCACATACACATATGACTGTACAAACATCCATAGAATGTCCAGGTTATGTCATCAAATATAACACCTACTGTACATAATATGTGAAGCAGCCTGATATCTCACTGGCTTGTTAGTGGATATGATGACACTAATTATGGTGTACAGCACATACGCACCATGTCATACATGACATATGTACACAGGTTGGCAAAGTTGTGGCTGGCCGCACATACACAGGGCCAGTACTGACATGTTGCTGTGATAACCTCATACATTTACTTTTGTAACAGGGTTTGTGGCAACATATGTCCTATGAGGGAAAAGACGTCAGTAACTGTCATGGCTTTCACCATCTACAGACTGCAATCCTCACACTACTGTCTGCAGTCCACGGATAGATGCTCCGTTGGTAACACATGAAACCAAAGGCACAACACACTGCCCTGTCTGCAGATGACCCTGCAGATGGGGATTCCACATAAACATGGAACTGACATGGCAGGTATGGAGACATGTAGGAAAGACATATCCACACACGCACACTGTTAAACCAACAGTTCACCACATGCAGTATAGCAGCACTACAGTCTGTAGGCAGGTCAGGCACATCCCCCTCCTGTGTGTTGCCCTGTTTCCACAGTGTATGTTGTTAGAGGTAAATTCC
Source organism: Protopterus annectens (assembly GCF_019279795.1). Lineage (NCBI taxonomy): Eukaryota > Metazoa > Chordata > Ceratodontiformes > Protopteridae > Protopterus > Protopterus annectens. The sequence goes on from NC_056731.1 coordinate 374,389,384, forward strand.
CAATCCATCTCAGATGCTGGTTGAAAACCAACAGATCTAGTTCCTGCTCACAGTGAATGACAAGGGCCAACACCAACATGATGTTCCTAGATATCGGAGTGTGTTTCCATGCAATTGGCTATGGGAATGTTGCCACAGCTGTTCCACATGCAATCAGCTATGGGAGGGCCTACGATTCATGCAGAGGCCAACAGCTGATCATGAGCATCACTTAAAATACACATGCTGCTGCCTAAGCAAAGCAGGTGTAGGTCTCCACATCCACCAGAGAGGGAGTGGGAGAGGCAGACAGAGGCAAAAACATGTCATGGAGGAGTGGGAGAGTAAAACTGCAGCTTGTTTGTGTCACACACCTACCAGCACAGGGTATCAAACCCCTAACAACTATGTATTGCTATCACAGTTCGAAGCAGTTATTGGCTGCACCACATGGGTTATCTGTTCTGGAGTCTTCAGAACCTATCTGTGATGGTGAGTGACATCTGCAACAGGGATATGGTAGCTATACAGTAGGTGACGTACATGTACCGCTCCACATGAACATGTGCCAGTGTCAAAACAGCCATACTCTCACAGGGACATGCATACATCAACACACTTTGCAGGGCCAGGAGTACAACTCATCAGTAGCGGGATTGCCACAGCACATCACTGTGCAGGTATCACATGAACCACATGGGTCATATGGAGGTTGTATGGGCAAAGGGTATGATGAGGTGTCTGACATCAGACAGCATGCTTTAGTATGCCCATGGGGGTTGTAGTGAGTGTGGATGTGAACATACGCACCATACAACATACAAACACACAGGGTGCCAGTACTGTCATGCATGGGTGCATGTCTGCATGGGTGTGTGATGGTTGACTGTGGCAGCAGGCTATACAATGGTAGGCGATGGGTATACCTTGGCATCAGGCCACATGACAATGGTCTGCATTGTGTCTCATGGCTGTTGTTTCCATACTTGCCCACACAGGTGGGTATTGTATCCCCCATCCAGTCACATGGGTGACTATTGTGTGTGGCCAATGCTGTGCATCATTTGCCATGTATGTGTTCCTTAATCCATGACATGGATGGTGTCTGGGATGTGCACACCTCCCACATGCATGTACAGTGACATGTGGAACTGTACCTGGGGTGTCTGGCCCATGTTGTGAACACAGATTACCATCATATGTGCCAGTCTTGCCCAACTGTGTAGGGGACTGGTAATGGGCACCAGGTTTACTCTGCACCTACATTGATAGCATGCTAACATCATTCCCTGGTGTCAGTGGCATCTGTCCATACAGGGCATGTTGTCAGGCATGGTATGTCCATTGGGAGACACGTGATGGCACCCTATGTGGTGCAGGTGTCCATTAGGGAACATGCGGGAGGTGCACTGTCAGCATGTATGCGCATATTGTACAGATGGACAGGGTGACATGCCCTCTGTAACCCACTGCTATCACTCCATAGTTACTATCAGTGGCCAATATGCAGTGTACTACCCACATATTGGCTGTTGCCTAGGCATGTGTGTGTGTATGAGGCATGGGTTAGAGTGTGCTCTGGGTAATACTGGGGTTGCTAAATGTGATTGCTTGGCCCTGATGTCACATGTATGGGTATGGCTTTGCACCCCAGCCTCTCAGCTATTTCACATCTGTTATCCCTGTACGGTGGACATTGTGCTATATAGTAGGGCCACCATATAAGAGATATGCAAAACCCACTCTACATTGGCCACAGGTATCAGAAGCTCACAACCACAGGATACGAGTTACAAACACACACATGCACACCTGTCATGTCTGGGAGTAGAACCCCTACCTAACTAGTTTATTACACCACAACACTACACAGTTATAGTACACTCCATGCATATTACTGAAGTACTCTTGCTCCAAAGGTGTATTTCACAATGAATGATATCAGCAGGATTGGCAAAGTAGGCTATTTGAAATGTATTGCAGGTGACCACCCTAAAATGCATTGCCTCCTACACAGGCAGTGAGACACACACAAAACATCCACAACCAAAATGTGTGGGTATAGCACCCCTGAAAGAGGTCTATACCACACAACAGCATGGAGCTGTTATAGGGCACACCACAGGGATTGCTAGAGAACTCCTTCCCCAAAGCTGTATTCCACAATGAATGACATCAGCAGGATTGCCAAAGTGGGCTATTTGAAATGTACTGCGTGTGACTAACCTATAATGCATTGCTCCATATACAGACTTTGACACACACAAAACATCCAGAACTGCCATGGGTGGGGATGGAATCCTACCACAGTTCTAAATCACAATCCAGCAGTACACAGTTACAGGACGCACTATGGAGACTTCTGGGCTACAACCGTCCCAGGGATGTATTTCTAGGTGGGTGACATCAGCAGCCTTGCCAATGTTAAGTATAGAAATTGTAAGGAGTGTGGTTACCCTAAAAAGCATAGCTGTCTACACATACAGACAGACATGCACACTAACACAGACACACACACACACAGTTGCGATGTCTGGAGTTAGAACACCTACCTAGCTACTTTATCACACTACAGCAGTACACAGTTACAGAACATGCTACAGAGATTACTGGCCTACAGCCTTCCCAGAGGTGTATTTCTAGGTGGGTGACATAAGCAGCCTTGCCAAAGTCGAGTATAGGAATTGTAAGGAGTGTGGCTACCCTAAAAAGCATTGCTCTCTACACAGAGATGCACACTAACACACACATAGTTGCCACGTCTGGGGTTAAAACACCTACTTCGCTACTTTATCAAACTACAGCTGTACACAGACAGACATGCACACTAACACACACACACACACACACACACACACACACACATACCACGTCTGGGGTTAGAACACCTACCTAGATGATTTATCACACTACAGCAGTATGAAGTTGCAGGATGAACTAGGGAGATTACGAGGCTACATTTTTACCAGAGGTGTATTTCTAGGTGGGTGACATCAGCAGCCTTGCCAAAGTCAAGTAAAGGAATTGTAAGGAGTGTGGCTACCCTAATAAGCATTGCTCTCTACACAGAGATGCACACTAACACACACATAGTTGCCACGTCTGGGGATAAAACACCTACCTCGCTACTTTATCAAACTACAGCTGTACACAGTTACAGGATGCACTATGGAGATTACTGGGCTACAACCTTCCCAGAGGTGTATTTCTAGGTGGATGACATCAGCAGCCTTGCCAAAGTTGAGTATAGGAATTGTAAGGAGTGTGACTATCCTAAAAAGCATTGCTCTCTACACAGACAGACATGCACACTAACACACACAGGCACACACACTTGCCACGTCGGGAGTTAGAACACCTATCTAGCTACTTTATCACACTACAGCAGTACGCTGTTACTGGATGCACTACAGAGATTACTGGGTTACACTTTTCCCAAGTGTGTATTTCAAAGTGGATGACCTCAGCAGGATTGTCATAGTGGGGCTATGGGGAGGGCTGTGTGTGTGCATGGGCCATAACCCATTCATCTAGAGGTTGACACACCACATGTGGGCACATGCAGGGTTATGTTCCACAGGTACGTGTATACAGCTTTTAGATGACTACTTCCTTGTACAGTCATGTTGCACAGCTAGCACTTGCACCACATAGTCCATAATGCTGATAGATACCGGTGGCTAATGTCTACAGTGATTGACATCTGAGCCCCATGTGGTTGTAGCCATTTGGCTGTGTGCTGGGTGGGACAAGCCCCATAATGGTTGGTTCCTTGTCACAGTCACTCTCTTCCACACATCTATGTATGTCTACATTTGGCTTATTATAGTGTATTGACCTTGGATATATGCCTGTATTCCTGTCCACTGTGTGTGCAAAGCATGAGTGGTGCTTACTGAGGAGTGTCTGCACTAACATCTGCAACTGCCAGATATGTCTGGTCCACTGCTGTTTGCAGACATGGGCTTCATAAGTGTGTGTGCATGCCCAGTATGACCTTTCAGTATATTGTTGACTGACATTGCCTTCATTCCTCTAAGTGTGTCTGTGTATCTGGTTCAGCACCTTGGTACAGTGCTGGCAGAGGATCCTATACTTGTACATCCATTGACATGACAGTATGGACTTATCTTGCTGTGGCAATGCCTCACAGCTGTACAGATTTGCACAGGTTACCCAGAGGCAGGGGCCATGGATCAGGACATTAACCCTATTGTGGTGTATGGGCAGGTGTGTAGCCACCCATTTATGTGTTTGCAGCCAGGGATAGTGTGTGCACACAGCTTGGTGTCAAACCCTGCACATTCCATGCTGCCCATACTCCCACCTCCCCCCGTTATTCTAACCTCTTCCATACATTATGCATACATTCTCTGATACTTTCCCAAAGGGTATCACCCTATCACAGGTGTGTGTTATTGTTGCTCCACAGTTCATGCAGTGGGACATGGTGGACATGTTACTGTGGTTTGTCCACATGGCCTTGCATATGGCTTATGTGGAGTGTGTTATGTTGTTATTTCGGTGTCCATGACATAGCATGCATTGGCAGTATGTGTGAGACAGGCCTTTGGCAGAGGCCTGTGGGACATTAGATGTTGCTGTGGGCCACATTTGGCAGGCCATTGCATTCTGTCAGGTCTACAGTCTCAGACCACCATACAGTATATTTGCCTGGGGTGACAGGGTAGGCGTGATAAGTGTTCATGCAAATACCTTCTGTCAGTCTTGATCAGGTGGTGTGGATGCTGGCAGGGTGCTATGTACAGCTAGGGACACACCTGCATGGGACACCTGCACTGCATGCTGTATTCTTCCACTATTGCCATATACAGGTGGAGTCATACTGTACCCATTCCCCACAGCAGAGATATGACCAGAGAGGTACCTGTGGATGGTGTTTGCATGAGCTGGGTGCATGTGTGCTATGGAGACTACTTGCATCTGACACACAAATATGCATGGGGTATTCCAGTTATGCTGGCATGTGCAGGTACATCAGCTGTTTCCCAATACATCAGTCTTACCTCCTTTGTGATCTGCAAGTGTTCGGGCAGACATCACCAGTATCCCCTACTACAGGACTAGTTACTGTGATGCATACCTGTATGTACAAATCCAAGGGTGTCTCCTTTTCACAGTGACACAATATATACTGTATGTCTGGGGTACTTTCCCCTGTGTACTGCTTGTATATCTAGCCCAGCAGCCATGCCATGCCAGTCTTTCAGATGGTGACACATATTACCACCATATATTTTACTGTTAGCAAGTGTTATACTGGTGGGGATTGTCTTTGGCACTGCAGTTGTGAGGGCTTGTCACTGTGATCAGCAGTAATGGGCAATGGCCACCAGGTCTTACCTCAACATGCATACATACTGACCATTCTCACATAATATGATACACACACCATCCTAATACACACAGACCTGCATATTGTGCAAATGCTACAACCTATCCTGCTTCCTTGGCCACCTCTGGACATCTCTGCTCCACTCATATTATACCTACTCATACATGTTACTACATTTCTACACAGGATTGGGGGGGCACACCTGACTGTTGCTACATTTCTACACTGGATTGGGGGTGGGGGCACACCTGACTGTTTCTACATGTCTACATGGGAGTGGGGGGGCACACCTGACTGTTATTACATTGCTATGTAGGATGGGGGGCACAAATGACACTTGTACACATTTGCTATGATTGTACTGATATGTCATGCACTCCATTTCATTCTGTATTGCTAACTATCATGCTGACTAGGGGCACACCAGTGTACTATAGATTGTGGCTTTGGTTTCCCTCCATATTATTGTCTGACGTCCTACCCTTCAGACCTAACATCCCACTGCCTGCCCTGTTGTGTAGGCCTGTGGTGGAGTTAACCATAGCCATCATTCTGGGGCCATGGCACAGGCTCTTTTTGGGTTTGTCTCCACCTGTCCTGCTGGCTGCGACTGTTGTTGGGTATGTGAATCATCCTGACTGTGGCATGTGTGGGTCATATGGACACACATTTCGCTCAGCACATTTCCTGCAGTGGTTTTTGTCACCCTGTGTAGTGCTGGCTACTATGGTGACTCCAGTATGTGTTACACATGTCAGGGTGCCACTATGGGTGTCTACTGTCTGCTGTCATAACATTCAGCCACCCAATTCCCTTGCATGCTCATATCTGTACCATAGCTACAGGTGACAACACATTCTACTTCATTTGGCAATTGATAGATTGATTGACTTACCTTGTGGGTGTGCCAGACATGCGGATGGTGCTGGAGGGCTGCCTATGTAGGATGCACATAGTACACTCCCTATACATCTTTGAGCACAGGTGGTGTCATGTTTGGCATCCCTTTTACTGTATATGCGAGTCGGAGAGAGGTGTCATTCCCTGGGACCCTATTGTGTCAGTGCAGGTGTTATGTGTTGCCTCTTTGTCAAGGCCAGGGCATACTGGGCATGCCACTTTCTGCCTACTGGGGCAGGCTGAGGTTCTTCCTCCTCTGGGTCACTCTGTGCCTGTGCAGGCCTTGGCACTGGTGGGGGGCTGTGTGGCCCTGCCCCATGATGTTCCTGCTGCAGCTGTTTCTGCAGGATCATATTGTGTAGCATAGCACATACTATAACTATTTGGGTACATGTAGCTGGTGAATATTGCAAGGTTCCACCAGATGTGTCCAGATACCAGAACCATGACCTGAGCATCCCAAACACACGCTCTATTATATGTCTGGCTTGTGCTTGTGCCTCATTATGGCGTTGTTGTTCAGGTGTGTGTGTATTTCTGATGGGTGTCATCAGCCATGGCTCCAGTCTGTACTCAGCATCCCCCACTAGGTGACCATAGGGGATGTCCCCACTGGCAAATCTCTGGTACAGCTGCGTCAGATGCCATATGTGGAATCCTCATAGCTTCCAGGGCAGCCAGCAAACACATTCATTATAATGCCCTGGGCATCACATACAACCTGGCAGTTGATGGAGGGGATGCCCCTGTGGTTGATGTAAGCCCTACCCTGCTCACCAGATGGTGCTTTGATGCATATGTGCATGCAGTCTATAGCACTCACTACCCCAGGGTATTCTGCTATTTGTTAGAAGAGACGCATATTGCTGGTCAACACCTCATGGGTGTTGAGGAAATATACATGCTCACTGGCATGTGCTGACATGGCATCCAGGAACTGGTGGAATAGTCTGGATGCTGATGCCTGTGAGATCCCCATGATATCCCCAGTTGTGCTTTGGGAAGTACTTGTGGCTAGTATACCTAGGCCTACACATACCTTGGTATCCACTGGGATGGGTTCCCCTCAGTCAGTTTGGTGTGTCAGATGTGGCTGGCACAGCTCAACTACTTGCTATAGTAGGTCTCTGTCCACCCTATAGCATTCCACTATCTCCAGCTCATGTAGCCCCTGGTAGGTTACCCTGGGTCTGTACACTCTTCTCCATCTCCTCACTGTGGGTTATTCAGCAGCATGCGCATCCTCACCACCCTCAGCCTCTTGCACATGTTGTTCTATGTTGCCTGCTGCAGCTCTTCTCATTTTGTAGGTTTGTTTGTTAAAATTTCCTTGCTTGTATACACTGGTGGTGTAGAGTGTGGGAAAAACCAGTGGGGAAGGTATTTGCTTAGTTTTTAGTAGTGTTCCACGCTGGGCTGCTGCCTGTGTAATTGGCTGCTTCTGACACATTTCACCTGCCAGATAAGCTAGTTCTTCTTGATTACCTTCCTACTGCTGTGTTCCCTTTCCATTGCCCTTCTGTTTTGGCCCAGGACTGCGCCGCACAAACAGAGTACTCAGATGTGCACACTGCTGCTGTTTCTTGGTTTAATTTCTTTTTTATTCCTGTAAAACCCGGTGCACGGTGCCCAAACCTACTTACACTTTGTAAAGAGTGCTAGGTAGGTTTAAACACACCCCCTAGCTTAGCTGTGCAAAGCTAGGAGCATACCCGAGCAACAGGGCTCCAATCCACTTACAGTATGCCTGACACACCCACCCATGATGTCACCTACCTCCTAGTCTTGCACTCAGCTATTCATACTCTTACACTGTTGGGACCTGCCACACATGCTGGGGAAAACTGGGATTCACTATCTTTCCCCTCATTTGCATAGGATTGCCTGCTAATGCATAGTTACATGTGTCACACTGTGACTCCCCCCTTAGCAACCACATTCACTGGCCAGGTTGTCTTTTGCCTGCCATTGACTTGAATGGCAGAATACTGATTTTAGTTAGATTGCTTGTTTTAGGTTTATTTTCTTATTTTCCCACCGATCCCATTTGTGCGCCGCTGCCCTATGCTTAAACAGCCATGATCGGCAGAACTACAATAAAAGTTGTATATTTTACTTTTTGTATTGTTTGCAATGCCAATGGCTTTATACTTGGCAATTGGCATGCTTCCTCCATGATATGCAGCCTTTATTTGGAGCTGTCATGTCTCCATTTTGGATTTTGCAGACCCGTAGTTTGTTATTAACCAAGTACATTTCTGCAGGTTATGCTAGTCCTGCTCAGCCTGATTACAGCTTCCTGGATAGCGGAATTACCTAATTTGCGTGGTTTTCACCTGCAAATGGGGTAATTTGCATACAGGGGTTAGGAACGTGCAGGACTAGTGCAAGAACGCTTGTGTACATCAAACGAGCATGTACGTGGATCGCTCGGCCACCATATTGCAAACATTACCTCTTACACTAATCATGCATGCCGTGCAAGCTTTTGAAAATTTGGGGGAGTGTTTCTTTCTACAGCTTTATTGTAATATGGCAGCAATGCCAGCAATACAGAATTCATTATGCTTAAACCAGCACTTGTAAATACTGGTTTGTCTCCTCTGGCAGGCAATTTTATTGTCTTTTAGCTTCTGAGGCACAAAACATGTAAAATGGACAGGAATGAGCACAGCATATCCCTGACAGCTGAAGACAATTATAGCTACAGTTGCTAAGGCTACTGTTCAGTGACAATGCAAACCCAGAGTGTTTGGTAACATTGTTCACATTCCCAGAGTGTTTGGTAACATTGTTCATACTCCCAGAGTGTTGGGTAACATTGCTCATGCTGCCGGCATGTTTGGTAACATTTTTCATACTCCCATAGTGTTTGGTAACATTGTTCATGCTCCCAGAGTGTTTGATAATATTGTTTATACTCCCAGAGTGTTTGGTAACATTTTTTACACTCCCAGAGTGTTTGGTAACATTGTTCATGCTCCCAGAGTGTTTGATAACATTGTTCACACTCACAGAGTGTTTGGTAACATTGTTCATGCTTCCAGAGTGTTTGGTAACATTGTTCATGCTCCCAGAGTGTTTGGTAACATTGTTCATGCTCCCAGAGTGTTTGATAACATTGTTCACGCTCCCAGAGTCTTTCATAACATTGTTCATGCTCCCAGAGTGTTTGGTAACATTGTTCACACTCCCAGAGTGTTTGGTAACATTGTTCATGCTCCCAGAGTGTTTGGTAACATTGTTCATGCTCTGGCAGGGGATGGACAGGTTAGTCTCAGCCTGGTACAACACATAGAGCTGATAGAACAGGCTTCATTTCTGTGGTGGTGGTGGTGGTGGTAGGGACTCCCTGGCTGGACAAAGGGAATGGGCACAACAGGTTTCAGACCTCGGGGCATTGTCTGGGGGAGGTCATCAAAATGAACATGGAGCATGGAACTAGCAAGTCAGGTTGCAGTCTTGTGAGGAGAACATCAACATGACAGGAAACAGGTGACTGGCAGGACAGGCTGCACTAGTATAAGGATCCTCAGCATGACAGGGTAGAGGGAACTGGCATGAGAGTTTGCATCCTGAGTGGGTGGATACTTCATCTTGATATGGTACAGGGAACATATAGACAGGCTCAGCCACTGTCTAGCCATTTCAGTGTATATACATACAGTGCCATATGCACACAGAGAGCATGACATGCTTTAAGGGATAGTGGGCCTCCAGTACACAAGGCACAGCCTGTGCTGTTGGCACATGTGTGAGGAACAGTAAGATGGGCTCACATGCTGGGGATAGTTTGTAGCCAGGTGTTGGCTGACATGGACCATGATATAGTGCTGTATGCCATGTCCAAAGCACAGGAAATTGACATAAACAAGCTGACCTAGTGGGGATAGACTACCAACATAGAGATGTCCAATGAAGCTAGAGGAATGTTTGGTATCTGTCAACAGAGAAAGCAAGAGAACACTCAGATTTTGTGGTGCCTTGGATGTGGAAGCTGGGCTGGTGACAACTGCCTGAGTGCCTGTATGGGCTGCACCAGGTAAGCAGTGGCATGTGCTATTCATTTAGGATGCAGACATGCAACTGTGTATGGTTTACTGAGAAAAACACATATCCACTTATGTCATGTAGGGACATCAGTGTTTTATCTGCAATAGCCTGCACAAATTACATGTTGGTATGCAGCAATCTGTGTGCCTTGTGGAGGTGGGAGCTGTAAATATAAAACCAAAATTGCACAGTTATGTTATTTGTATGCATTCACAGATTCCACTGTGAGATGATCCAGCAAAACAGATCAGCAAATGCCTGATATCAGCAGATCAATGAGGACTGATGACAATGTCACTATGCACATTGCACAGTCTAATGATACAATGGCACTCTCAGTGGTGGTAACAGTGGAAGGCACACTCACATGACCAGTGTCTGAGGTGACACAGGAGGGTCAGGATGAACTAGCAGCAGTATGTGGGTTCAAACTAGGCCATCTTATTGGTTCATAGGTTTATAGGTATGTACTAAGCTAATGGCCCTACCCTGCTATCATACCACCCGACCTTAGTTCCCAGTGCTTCTGTTGAGTAGAGCCACTGGAGTGATCCTGGGGGTGAATTTTCTATTTTCCATCCACTCATCAAAATTTCTCTTGAAGTGGGCCAGTGAGGTGTTCTGTTTGACATGTATGGGAAGTCTATTCCATAGCATGGGCAGTCTCTGGGATATGAACTTGTCCCTCCAGCACGTTCTACTGATTGTGGTAATGAGGTTGAGGTCTCTGGGAAAGTGTGGTGTGGAGGGATTGGGATTTCTTTAGATGTAGCATTTCTAACAGAGCTGGGTCAGACATGGGTTTGTAAGTCAAGCAGAGATTGCCTCTAAGTAGGCAATATGAGACACAGAATAGTTGGAGTTTTTTTAGTCTGTCCATATAGAACAAGTGTTTAAGGCTTAGGATCCTCTTTGTGAGGTACTTTTGCGGCCTCTCCAGTTGTTGCAAGTGTCTAGTGAGGTGCATGCCAAATAGGGCATTGTACTCAATGATTGGCCTATTCGGTCTTTTCCATATATGCCACAGCCCCGATAAACAGATGTCACTACCATGACATGGTATCAGATGGCCACACTGCCTCCAAGGTATATACACAAAGCATAGGGGCTGGACATGTAGATGATTCCAAAACTTTCCCTGATCTGGTTGTTTTGCATCAATATGTACTGGTCAGTGATCCAAGCATAGGCAGCCACTACCTATACCATATTAGAGATGTTGAGTGTACTGCGTGGCCTTTATGAAGACTTGCAACTGTTGCAGGGATCGCAGGACATTCTACAATGCATGTCAAATGACACAGTGTGTACAGGTTTGGAGCACTCTGGTGAAGGCAATGGAGGCCTAGTAGTCAGCCACTAGTGTATTCATGTAGATGTGCGGAAAATGGCCTCCATGGCTCTGTGAGTACATGGATGCTAATTGTAGCATCACACATCAGGCATGCATGGCTGATGTATACCATTCTGGAGACAGCTGCATTGTACATATTGTGCATGGTTGCCTCCACACCTGGCTGTGGACACTGCCAGGGACTTTTGACTCCACTGTGGGCACTCCACACCAGGCAAATTACCCAGGACCCTGCAGTTGCTTGTGTTACCAAGTATACACATATCTGTGCCTATTTGCAAGAATATAGTTCACCATAATTCTGCTGGAATACCACAGTGGTTGTTAAGACTGTACTTCCATGATACACCATTATCTGGGCAATGTACTTCTGTCCTGAGATTGCAGGGTCACATATTACACCCAGGTCGGTGTTCTGCCCATTGAAGCTCCATCACATGACAGTAGGAATTGAACCCTAATTCTCCCCAGCATCTTAGCCATGTGTGTGCAGTCATGACCCCTCCAACCCTGCTAGCTTTAGTATTGCCCGTCATTGTGCCCCCCCTCAACCTATGCAAATGATGATGACCATGCCCTGACCACCCGCCTGGCTTATGCAGGTATGGTAATGTCTGATGCATGGCATCTCCAATCAAGGCACTAAAACACAAAGCCATGGTGTATTGGTTTTATTCTGTATTGTCTTGTCATAGACCTTGGTTTTGGACCAAGATGCTTCCTCTTTGTCAGTGTAATGACATACTGCTCCCACCTCTGCCTTGTGTAGGAGCCTGCCACAGTTGGTTACTCCTATCAAGCAGTGCTATGGTTTCTCTTTGTTGCAACAATTTACATAGCACTATATCATAGATCATGGCACAGATGACAAAGATCTTACAGCAATCTATGGAGCATACTGCAAATGCACTAGAAGGTGTATGTAGGCAGTAGAATCTGGACTTAAGAACTCCAAACACATGTTCAATGGTGTTATATGTCTGCAACAGTGCAGTGTTATACAATATCTCCACTACAAGCTAGAGGTTGCAGAAGAGGGTCATCAGCCATGGTTCAAGGGTATATCCAGATTTATTTGTAACACAAAACAATGGACACTATAATTATGAGTGGTCTGCTACCATGGACTAGACAATCATGGACTTTATGGATTACAATATGTGCACCTACTAGCTAGATGACCTTATGGACAGACTGTAAGAAATGCTCGAATAGATTGCATGTGTGCCAGATGTGGAAATGAATTATGGCAACTGCCTGGATAGCATACGGGGACATTATATATAATACTCTGTACTCTGCAGCTTGTTGGTAGTTGGAGTAGAAGCTGTTCCAACTGATATATCAGACACCATGTGCAGCAAGTCAGGCCTTGATGGCAATGGCATAGAATGTCTGTAAAGTAGTGGCTCTCTCTTCTGCTGTTTGGGAAAAACAGAAATGCTGCTCCATATGTTGCAGAAAAACTTCAAGGAGCTGTGGTAGGATTCACAAAGTGGACACCAGCCAAACTCCTAACATGACCTCTATCAGATGGCACACAAACCTTCATGTTGACTGGGATAGGAAAGTAACTCAGCTTTTTTTTGCTTCCATGTGAGGACTGCACATATATTGTAGTTTGCATATGATATTTCTGTCTACAAGGAAGCAGTCAATTATGTTCTGGTTATGGAGGTGATGTTATGTCAGCTGCTGATGGACTCCTATATAACACGAAAAGTGGTGGCACCCAATTTCGCAAACACTGGCTCCTAAAGCAAACACTAACACATGCTGACTAGCTAACGCAGATGTGCATCCTATCATCTTAGTATAAGAGATACACCTTAACACCATAAGCACTTTGCACATGAGATGGCTCACTTTAGCTTAAAGGCTCTCATTTGCATGACATTATGCAATCAGTTATAAGAGATGCATGTTCTGCTATTTTTCCACTATAGTGGTCGAGCTGTGTGTGTATGTCTCTCAGAATTGCCCCCTCCCTATGTGTCACTATTTATTATGCTATTTAACTTGATGCACTGCACTATGTATTTCAGAATACTCCCACATTGTCCTTAAATGACTGACTTTTAATTGAACTGTAAGGGTGATCTATAAAATCTACTATACGTCATTTAAATACTATATGGCAATGGTATAAATAGATATGAGAAGTTCTCGCTGGCAATATAAATAATTACTGCAACTGTAAACCTCTAGACAAGTCTTGTTTTTAAGTATTTGTTAGTATGTCACTATGACAAAATGAGGTACTGCCAGCACAGCTAGCTGGAATTTTGTAAGTCATGTGTATATCAAACTGCTCTTTATGGATGTTTGTGCTGAAAAGGTATTTGTAAAGTGATGTGTTTAAAATGTATCCACAGTGTACCCTACTGGAAGAGAACAGAAATGTACCTGCACTATTGTAACTTTAAATGTATATATTTTAACAGTGGAAACTGGAATACAGAAGGTTAACCTCAGTCCAGCAAACTTTAGAAAAATATCTGAAATGAAATCACTTTATAGGTTAAACCATAAAGATGTTTCAATGTAGCTAGAGACACAAAGTCTGTACTAGGAAACTTTCTGTATTGTCTTTAGGGTGAACTAATTGTTACTTTGGAAGCCTGAAGGAATGTAATTGTTTTATGACTTCCAGCACCTACTAAAGATCTGAGCAAAAGCCCTTGCATGAGTATTTTTACAGGTAAATGCCAAATACTGCCAGCTTCAGCAATGGAGGATTGCATGAGAACTAGAAGTCAGATGATCAGAAATAATGTCATTCTACAAGCTATCCTGGCAGTAGTATTTTAGATATTATTTTGAGAAGTCTCTCAGTGAGACAGAACATTCAGCATTATGTCTTGGACCTGACAACAAGAGCCATTCACCACATAATCTGCCTTGCTCTGTAAGTAAGTTACTAGGGAATAGTATAATTCTCTTAGATACAATTATGAATATAGTGAAGCTTAGTTTAGATACTTTTCTTTATTTGTATGAGCATGTACTGCAATGTTATTTTAAATATTTCCTGTGGTTTTGAACTCTGATGTCACTGTGAATATACACTGAGTATTTTCTTATTTTATTATTTATTATTAAATGCATATAAACCCTTCATTGTGGCTGATCTGTGTAGAGATATTTAAGTTGTGGAAGTACTTGCATATTTATTTGGTGACACTGTGTGAGCCACTCCTAATAGCCTTGCTCTTGGTCAAACTACCATTTGTGTTAATATTAATATTACACAGTAAGATTGGACACCCTTTGTTAAGGTCCTTAAGGTAGCTGACAGGAGTGACTGGTGGCAGTGAAAACTACCTTATAGTCTGGACAGAAGGGGGCATAGCTAGTAAACCTGTGGCAGCATTTCCCAGGTGTGTGTGTATGTAAATCAAACCTCAATGTGTGCATTTGTCAGCTACTTGGGCAGGTGCATGAAGCACTGGTTGGACAGAGTGGGTGCTGAAGCTCTTGGCTTGGTCACTCAGCTGAGATCTTAACTCTATAGGTGTGTCAATGGGGATTCTTATTAGGGATCTGGAGAAAGGGGAACCAGCCCCAGACTGACTGTGGTCTCTGTGTGCTCTTGAGGGGAATTGCACTTGATGCAGAGAGCTGCATCTGGAAATACTGGTTGAGAAACTGTTATCCTCCCAGTGAGCGTCCCCTATTGTTGCCAGTGGTGAGGATTGAGGCTCCTTGATTACTGGTTGTCAGTGGTGGGTCATCACAGTCAATATTTACTGTTTTAAATGTTAATCTCCATTAATGTCTCATCAGCTGTAAACATTTACAACTATCTTAAAAAAATATTTTGTTTCCTGTAAAGATATATGTATCACAGCAGCTGTTTTTGTTTCAGGTCAGGAAAAAAATCCTTAACCAGTTCACCTATCTAGTTTATCTAGTTTGCAAATGTAAAGACAAATACTTAAAGAATCACCCACATCACCAAATCTTGCACCAACTAGAGTCTTGCTCTGCATTTTAAATTCAGTGATATAGATAACTACTGTCTACTGAGGTCCATGACTTCTACAGAAAAACAAATGTCTCACCAGGGATTGGTTCTTCTTTGGCTTGCAATATACCCAGATCTTATGCTTTAAAACTGCAAATCTTTTATCCTTCTGGCACTCTAAAAGTAAATATATTAAATACCTTATCTGCTTATATTTCTTTTTTTTAAAACAAATTTATTGTTTTAACATATAAGAGAAATATCATAACAATTTTATACAAATAATTAAAAATAGGTATTATTATAATATTCAACAAAACAACTAAAGTATTTACAAAGACATCCACTACAATCAGATCAATTAATTAAACTAAAATACTGTGCTATTGAAATTAGAATTTTTTTAACAAATTTTGTAAATTATCCCATACAATAAAATGTGATGTTTTTCTAGTTGTTCTCATTCTAATTGTGCTTATTTCCATATGACACATTATATTCATAACATTTTTAAATTCATTGAATGAAGGAGGTGTATCTGAAATCCAATTTCTAGTTATTATTTTCCTAGCCACTGCTAGGATAGACCATAACAAGGGAAGCTTAATCCTTTTAACACATTGAGGTACAGGTGTGTTGAATAATATAAGAGACTTAGAAATAATGAAATTATCTGTAAAAAGAGCCTGCAAAATTCATTAATTGACTTCCAGTATTCTTTCAACTTCATACAGTCATAAAACATATGAGCCCAGTCAGCATTAATTTCTACATTACATCTCTTACATAGATTATCTTTATTATTAATTTTATTCATCATCAAAGGTGTATAAAAGATCTATGTAAAAATTTCCATGTATAAAGTCTCCAGACAATGGAAGATGTAGTTCTATAAGCAGATTCCAATATATATTGTTTATCTTGTTGAGTTGGTGGGTCCCCATTAATAGAGGTGAAATAATTCCAGTATGAATCTACATTGTAAAAAGTTTCTTGTCTGATAATTTTATGTATATATGAAAGTTTACCTTTATCAGAAACTTTATGCTGTAAATTTATTATCAAGTAATCAATTAGTTTTGGAATAGATTCTTTAACTGTTATAGACATTAGATCTATTCTATCAATGAGATGTTGTCTAAAGATCTGAACCTCTAACCAGCAAGTTTCTCTTAGATCAAATTCTTGTTTTAAGAAATCTAGATTTTTAACTTTATTATCAGATATCAGCTGATACCAGTACTTTAGATTATTATCTATAGCTAAATGAGCTCCTTCAGAAGTAGATGACATAAGCATACCCTGAGTATAAATTATAGGGAATACAATAAAATTCCATTCCCTATACTTAGGGTGCATGAATATAAAGTTACGATAACTAATAATAATATTTAATGGGTAACAGACCATATGTTTAGGTGTAATAGGTGAAGTACAAAATTCCTTTAGCAACCACAACATGGAGTTATTTATAATCATATTTTTATGTGTTAAGGAAATTTTCATGAAGTGCATACTAATTAGCTCCCAATAATCTTTCCATTTTGCGACATATGACCGATCTATTAATAAAGTAATAACTTTTATAATAGAAGAGATAATATATAAATTAAAGTCTGGAAAAGAAATACCCCTTGAGACCAGCTATTAGTATGTTTCTTTAATGCAATCCTAGGTCTATTAGGTGCCCATAAGAAATTTAACA
>NC_056731.1:374411697-374446697 GCF_019279795.1 Protopterus annectens
TTTGGCGGAAACTTATTAAAAACTAGTGACAAACATTCATTTAGCAGTGTAAATGCATCTAAACATGACAGAACCTCCACAATGTATTCCACAGATCATCACAGTCTCTATGCAAGTGAAATTAAACTCAAAATTACCAACAAGCAATAAAACTCAGCATTCTTCTCCCAACTCAATTTTCATACAAATCCTATTATTCACTGTGCCCACACAGTCTAAAGCATTTCTATATATTAATAAAGAAAAGAAAAAGAGAGTGGAAAATAAAAGGGAGTGAGGCAGAAATAAAAAAATGTAAGAGAAAGCTGTAAGAAGTATATACAATGGAATGTTACTTACTGTTTATATTAATAGAGTTAAAAATAAAACATATTATTTACTCTTATTTAGTTCTGATTATTATTAGTTAAAGCATGACAGATTATTTACAAACAAGCATAAGCAGTATAATCAAGAAAGTATAATTAGAAATAGCATTTGAAGAACTTATAAACTTTTACAAGAAATAAATATGTTATTATTCTATTAATGATATTTTCATTACTGTTCTCTCCCTGCCCTCCCCCACCCTTTACCCACTACATAATCTAAATAGAATGTCATTGTTTAAACAAAGAAAATAATAAAAGAAGAAGGAAAAAAGGTAAAGATAAAAAATGTATCAAATTACTAACCTTACTTTTTCAGAAATAAAACAAATCGAGTCACAGCCTGCCATTAAATCCTCAGGCATTTTGACTGGTTATGAAACAAAACATTTCTTTGCACATAGAGAATAACTTTGATTAAATCTTTTCCAAAATATTTGTGGCTTTCTGGAAATGCAGGAACTATATTCAAAAAGATTAATAATGAACTAAAATGATGAGAGAGAAAAAACATATAACAAATCATTTGTTTTTTAGTCTCTTCTTCTCTGAAGTCTTCCAGGAAGCTTCAGTTGCCAATCTCTTTAATGAAGAACTAGCCCATTCCATTTCTTCTATTTTATCCAAAATCCTTTTTTCTTTGACAAACAGTAAAGCAGAGTCTAAATCATCGAAGACCTTAGGACCATCAGGAAGGAAGATTTTAAGCTTGGCAGGAAACAGAAGGTATGTTTTAAACTGTGCTTTTTAAGCTCCCTTATTAGTGGCAGAAAAACTTTTCTTTTAGCAATTACCATGGAAGAATAGTCATTGTCAAAACGCACAGTTGTCTCATTAAACTTAACAGGAGCTTTAGCCCAAGCAGATTTAAGAACCATCTCTTTATCAAAAGAGGATAGAAATCTAACTATAACTGATCTAGGATAGTTTTTGTTAGAGTTAGTATTAGCTATAGATCTATGTGCTCTTTCGATACCAAAAGAGAATGCTTCTGGTAAATCTAAAGTTTTAGGGAGCCATGTTGTTAAAAAAGAAGTAATATTGTTACCTTCAATATTTTCTGGCAGTCCAAAAATCCTAATGTTATTGCGCCTAGATCTATTTTCCAGGTCATCCAGCTTTGTTTGTAAATGTGTATTTTGTTTCAGCAGAAACTCAATGTTGATTTCCTGTTCTTGTATTTTATTTTCCATGTCATTCACAGCTTCTTCTATGCCTGTCATCTGGATCTTCTGTTGTTGCAGGTCCATATGTAACAAGTCTATTTGTTTTGTAGTTTTTTCTATGAAAGTGTTTATTTTAGTATCCATTTTATCCATCTTAGCAGTAAGTTGCTGGACTATAATTATCAGAGAGTGAAGTTCTTTCTTGATGCTGGAGTCTTGAGAATTTGTCTTACTGGAACTCATTTCAGACTGATAAACTGACAGGAAAATTTCCAAAGTAATTTCTGACAGGAATATTATTAAGATTTCCTTTCTTTTTTAGATATAGTTCAAGAACTATATAAAACAAACATATTTAGAAAGAAAATTACTTCAAGAATTAATTTTTTAAGTAATTAATTCCTGTCAATGTAATGAAATTGGTGGAGCTGAAGAAATCTGCTGCTATCCTGTGTTCATCCTTGGCCACGCCCCCCATCTGCTTATATTTCAATGACATGAAGGAATATGGCATACTATGGCAGGGATTCAGAAAGAACTAATGCAAATGGTAAGCCCTAACATGAGTGTTCAACCACTTGCCGATGCCCTTTTCTTATTTACAAACAGGTCCACCGCAGTAAGTTTAGATAGTTGGTTGAAACACCATGGTGGGCTCTCTCCACACAATGCTAATGAGGCATTCTGGGGAGAAGCTAGTGCTAATTAGTCATGTACTCTACTCCAGAAATGCCCATGGCAATGGATGTACATAGCTGAGTGACTTGATCTGCTGTCTAAATTAACACAGCTGTCCATGTTGACAACATTCTTTGTTCTCCCATTATATTCAACAGGCAGACTGCATTTGCAGGTAAGCATAGGGGAGTTCAGAGGAAGTGTGGTGGGTGTGTGGGTGTGCTTGTGTGTGAATATCTGCAGTGTTATGAATGGCTTTGAGTGACGTGTGTGTGTGTGTGTGTGTGTGTGTGTGTGTGTGTGTGTGTGTGTGTGTGTGTGTGTGTGTGTGTGTGTGTGTATGTGCCTGTGTGTGTGTATATGAAAGCTTTCATGTGTCTGGGAGAGGGACTGAGGGGGATTCCTTCGTAAATGCAATGCATCGACTGTCAGCAGTAATCACTGTCAAAAGTGCTTTTTTAACTGTACTTCTATGTTTTTTAAACAAAAACATCTTTACTGAATTGTCACTTATGACACAGGCAACCATAGATTTATATAAATGAAAACAAACCATACTGACACATTTTCAGTTGCAAACATTATACATCACATGTAATCTTCTATACAGTCATTGTCAATCAAACATTACATAGCTCATTCAATTCCTGCCTTCCCTTAAACCTCATTCCTCCTCTAAAACATTAATTTGCATGTACTGTTCCCACAATTCCCATTTTTTGCTATGTAATTTGCTCCTATCCTTTCTTAAAGATCCCATTTCCAGTTCTTTTTATCTCTGTTATCATATTCACAGCTTCTTATGCAGTTGGTTTATACTTTGATTTCCATTTTCTACTAATTGCTTTTTTGGCAGACACCAGAATTAACTCAGCAAAGCCTTAGAGTGTCTAGGCAATTCAGATCCTGTATCATAACTCAAAAAATCATTTCCTTAGTTACACCAATTTGCTCTCCCAGTATTTCCAACAGAGTAGTCAGCAGGGAATTTTTAAAGTCTGCAAACTCATTACACTCTCAAAAAATATATTCCCAACTATATCTTTCTTCCTCATCACACCTCCAACTTTTGCAGTCTAGTTGAGGAAAATAAATTGTTGGAGTCTGTATGGGGTATAAGAATAACTATACAAACACTTCCAAGCAAAAATCCTAAATGTTCTAGACTTTGTTGCATATTTGGGAGCCATACAGATATCCTCCCATTGTTTCTTTGTGAACTGCTTATGCAGTCTCTCTTCCTAATCTCCTAGCTTTCAAACTTCCACTGGAATACCATCTATTCCTGGAGACTTTTCTGTAGAGTGGTTATACATCAATATTTTTATCTTATCTCCTCCTATCCTAACTTTATAATTGTGCCTCATATACCACTGACCTTGGCATATTAAATTCTTCTATAAATATTTCCATTTGTACTTTTTCTTGATTTTCACATTTCTCTGCTTTACACAGATTTTCATAAAATTTCCGGCATATTTCTATACCTGTACAAGATCTCTGGTTACTTTCCTTGTTATAAGCTCCCTAGGCTTGTCAACAACCATTTCTACTTCCTGCTGCCTGAGCCATTGTGCTAAAAAAGGAAGTTATGTACTCAGCATAATGTTACAACTGTGTTGTCCGTTTCCATTCTTCCCTCACCTCTGGGTTCGGATCTGATCCCTCGGATTGAGTTGGCCATTGCTAAAGCTCTTGGCAGCCAAAAACTCTGACTTTCTCCCTTACCTATAATGCACCAACCCCAATTACCTCAGATCTTGTTAGCTGCCTTAGTAGGGAATAAAATATGGACATTATTATTAAGAAGATATATCTGTAACTTATATAAAAAATAAGGACATATAGGTCCTCTAAGAACTCATTCTTTAAGAAGCCTTAAGGATGGGGGTTGGTGGGAGGCAAGTTGAGGAAGAATGAAAATGGACAACACAGATGGAACATTATGGTGCATGCATGACTTCTTTATCTGATGTTGTCAATGTTCTTTCTGTTTTCCACTAATGAGATAGAGTCCCCAGCTACCTAACTTCCAGACAGACTCAAGGAAGGATATTCTTGAGCACCATAGAACCAGAAGAAGCCCTTCATCTAGAGATCAGATCTAATTTGTAATGAGTAATAAAGGTATGGGGAGTAGCCTAAATAGATGTTGTCATCCATTGACACTCTGGATTGAAAAACTGAGGGCATTGACATGGATTTGGTGGAGTAGGCTTGAACAGGTTTTGTCAGAGCAATGCTCAATTTGTTATATACAAAAGGAAATGCAATTTCTTATCCATCTAGATAGCATAACTTTGGTTTACCCAATGTTGGTTCTGCATATGAAACAAATAATTGATCAGAATTTCTGATGTGTTTTGTCCTATGTAAGTAAAATCACAACTGTTTATGAACATCCAATAAATGTAATATGTATTCTCCTTTGTTAGAAAATTTGGGAAAGAATACTGGGAAATTAATCGATTGATTAATATTGGATTTTCACACCATCTTTGGAAGAAATGACAGGTTGGTACATAAAGTAACTATATCTTTATGGAAAATCAAGTATGGAGGTTTTGAGCACAATGCTTGAATCTCAGAAATTGTTCTGGCCGAGGTAATGGTTGCTAAGAAAATTGTCTTACATGAAAGATATTTGAGTTTGCATGTAGCTGAGGGTTCAAAGGGAGGTTGTGTAAGAGACTACAGCACAAGGTTTAGGTCACGAAGGGGATAGGATCTTTAAAGGGGGGTGCTTAAGAGTAGAGTGCCTTTCAAAAATGCTTTGCTTAACTTATGGGACACTACAGAAGAACCATTTATTCCAACATGAAAATTGGAAATCGGTGCTAACTGTATTTTAACAGTAGAAGAACTTGCTCCTTCTTCAAAAAGATGTGTTAGAAATTCCAAGATATTATGAATGGGGAATGAGAAAGGTTCAGTATTACATTTCTGAGCCCAAAAAACAAATCTCTTCCATCTGCTGGAGTGTAGTTTTCTATAGTTTTCTGGTGGAAGGTTTATGTGAGGACAGACAAGAGAAGAGAGCATAGATTATCAGGCTAGTTATGAAACTGGAGGAACCAGGCAGCCAGCCTGAGATGTCGTGGTGGTACGGTGGTAGCGTTGTTACCTCACAGCAAGAGGTTCTTCCGTTCGATTCTCAGCGTGGCTTGGGAGTACCTTCTGTGTGGAGTCTGCATGTCCTCCCCACGGTTGGGTAGCATTCAAAAGACATGCGTGCGTAAATGGGAGTGCCTTTGTTGAAGGTTGGGCATCGAGCTGGCACCTCGGAGTTTCGTAAAAAAACAAATCTACTGCCAATCATTAGTGGACCAGAGTTTTGCTGTGGCAACCACTTACTGGGAAAAAGCCAAAAGACAAAAATATAATGTCTGGATGTTTCATGCCTGTTAGGTGAAAGAGGAGGTCTGGAGCTGGATCCAGAAACCAAGGTGGTTGAATGAGGTGAGGCCAAAGAAAGGGAAACCAAATTTGTCGATGCCAATAAGGTGCAATGAGGATGACCTTGCTCTTCAACCTTGCAGCTTTCTGAAGAAATTTGGGAATTAATGGAGTGGTAAAGGGGACCAGGGGGGCATAAATAAATAGCAGCAAGGCTGGTCCCATTGTCAGAAGATTGTGTTTGTAATCTTTTTGTTGAGGGACAATTCGTGAGGCAGAAGAATGCATCTGCTCAATTTGTCTGCTATCACATCAGACTTCCCTGGAATGTGCATTGCTAAAAGAAAGCAGTTGTAAGAGATCACCCACTGCTACACTCTGAGAGCTTCTCAACACAATGGGTAGGAATTGGTTCTTCCCTGTTTGTTGATATTCAAGATGACCAACATGTTGTCTGACTGTACTGTAATTGTTCCCAGAGGGAGAGCATTCTGAAATGCCTGCAATGCTAACAGCACTGCTCTCATCTCTAGGGCATTTATATACAAATTGGCCTCCTCTGGGGACTAGGTTCCTTGGACTGTCTTCCCCAGATAATGTGCCCCCTACCCTAGCCGGGAAGGATCCGTGGTCACTATGGCCTTAGGCTGAGGGGGACTGAACAGATGGCCTTCTAGAGCCTGCTGTGAATGATTTCACCATTTGAAATCTCTCTTGCAGATGTGAGTGATTCTTATCTTGTAAGACATAGGATGATAAAGAATTGACCATTGAGAAGCTAACATCCATTGAAGAATTCTCATATAAAACATGGCAAGTGGTACTAACTTTATTGCTGCTGCCATAGATCCCAGAGCCTGAAGGACCAGTCAGGTTGAAATTGAGGTGCTGCAGATTATCTTTTTGATTTAGAATCTTATTCTCTGAACTCTCAGTAATGGAAGGGAAGCAATGGTTGCTTTTCTATTAAGAATTGCTCCTGTAAACTATAAACTCTGAGTTGGTTGCAGATGAGATTTGTTGTAGTTTATGGCTATCCCCAGAAGAGAGCAAGTCTGGAGAACATGATCTCTTGCACATATGAGTTGATGCCTGGTGGGGCAGTAATGAGGCAGAAGTCCAGATATGGAAACACTTGGAATACTTGCAGTCTCAGGTGAGCTGCTACTACTGACATGCACTTGGTAAACACCATGGGGGCTGTGGTGAGTCCAAAGCACAGTATTCTGAACTTCTAATGACTGGCTTTTAACCGGAAGCGTAAGTACCTTCTGGATGATCTGTTCACCTTTATGTGATAGTACGTGTTCTGAAGGTCTATACAGCACATCCAGTCATCCTTTCCCAGAAAGGAGAGAATGGACTGAACCATGAACATCTGAAACTTGGTTCTTCGAACTATCTTGTTTAGTTTGGAGAGATTCAGGATTTGTCTTCAGTCCCGTTTTCTTTGGCCCTAAAAAGGAGCTTGAGTAAGTTCTGGATACTGTCTAGTCTGGTGGGACCTCTTGGATGACTCTTTTTTTCTAGCAGCTTTTGCATTTGAATTTCTGCTTGTTCCCTCTGACTGGGTGGAACATCTGGGATTTTCCCTGGCATTGGGAAAAGGGTATAATATAGCCACTGGAAATAATCCTCTCCACCAAAGTATCTTTTGTTATATCGAGTTAGGCTCTCTGGTGCAGGGATAATCATCCCCTGCCTGTCTCCAGAGGTGGACAATTGGCTCTTCTTTCAGGAGTGCTGGTAGGGTTTGCCAAAGAATGATCATCTGAAGCCCTTGTTCTGTGATCCACCTCTGCCATGGGGGCATCTTTCATCCATTAGAGTTCCCTCCTCTGCATCTGGTGGAATCTTCTCCATGTGTGTCTTGAAAAGGACCCTGAGAATTCTTGAACCACATTTTCCAGCCACATCATTGATTCCTGAAAAAGGTTCTTTGCCGAGTCAAAAAATGCATGCCCATGACAGACAGGGTCTTTCCATCTTTTTCACACCTAGACAGAGTGTCTTTTACTTTGGGGCCAAATAAAAATGTTCTTTCAAAAGAAGCATTGATGAAAGAAGACTTGAAAGGCTCCACAAACTCACAGAGGTGTATCCAGGTGAGTCTCCTTACGGAAACACCTGAAACTGCTGCCCTTGAGGTTCCATCCACTACATGTGAGATCAACCTCATGGGTGAATTGGATATGGACTGTAAGGTCATCATCTGAGAAGTAACAGATGCCTGAACTTCATCAGAAACAGCACCTGAGATGGTATTTGATAACTCCTTGCTCTAATCCCTCTTTAGTCTAGTGAATTGCGCCAAATACCTCAGAGATCTCAAAGCAAAGGTTGCTGAAGCATAGATATGCTTCACAATTCTATCACCCACAACTGCCTGTTGGGGGATGGACAGTGGAACTTTCCTTAGCTAGTTTTTTCTCAGTGGCCACAGCAATGACCATGGCATCAACAGGAACTCCCTTCCCCCAAAACTGCCTTTCGGCAGGTGGTGCCATTATCCTATCTGGTCTGCAAGGAATGGGCTCTATAGTGTCAGGGTCCTTCCACACCCACAGTGAGATCAAGTCAATAAGCACATCAGCAGAGAGAGTCACCCTTGAGGTAGAGGATCCAGTAGCAAAAGCCTCCAGAAGAACAGATTCCTCAGACGTAGGGTTGCTGGATGTCCAACCACCTCTCTGCTTAAGGACTTCTAGGATGTCTCCAAAGCAGACATCTTGAGGAGGTGATCATGGGGACACTTTGCCTTCATCAAAATCTGTGTCTTCAGTGATGGAATCCTCCTTGGAGTCTAAGTGTTTCCTCTTATACGTCCTCTTCTAAGGGATCTCCTCAGTGGGGTGCTTTGGGGAGGTATCAGAAGAGGAGATTACAATTCCCCGGGTGAGATCCTGTTGTTTTGGTACTGGCTGTCCCCGTGGAAGGAGATAGATGGTGAAGCTCTGAGTGTTGAGACATCATGGCAGATGACTTAGGTCTGAGGGGGATGGATCCATTAGAACTGTTGAGGCAGAAAATACTCTCTTTGCAGCCTCGAAGGCAGAGCAGCTTAGAGAGAAAGAGGTCATCAGCTCCAAGAAGACAAGCTTCTGAATGATAGGCTTCCCTTGATCTGAGGGCAAAACCTCCAAGGTTGAACCTGGAGCTGAGCTATTCACTGCCGATGCTCCAAGGTGTAGAGACAGCTCTGAAAGCTTCAGAATCAAATGCAACACCTCAGATCCAACAGGTAGACAATGGCTCTGGGAGGTCTCTGGATCTGATGAGAGCACAGCCCTCAGAGAAGATTTTTGAATCTGAGGTTAAATTTTTCCTTGGATTCAAACCAGACAGGTCCGGACAACTTGGATCCATAAACTCTGAAGCCACAGGAGTCAGAGGAGGAATCTGTAATACGGGAGTAACAGACATGTGGATCTCCTGACCAAGAGAGGTAGGAGCCAAAGGAACACCAATCTGGCTCTGTGCCAAGAGAATCTTCTTCACCAGTTTCTCCACATCTTCTTCTGTAAGGCTTCTGGAACAGCAAGTGGAGTATATATGGATGGAGACCAACGGCTTTCTAAGAATGGAGACGGTACCCTCTCAGGAACTGGATCCAGTTACTACCCTTGCTCTAGGTAGTAATTTGGTAGATTGCATTGGATCAGACGAAGTCAGATTTGAAAGGTTTGACTCCATCAGATCCAACTTAGGATACATTGGATCTGATAATATTTCCTTAACAGAATCTTGAATTTTAGCCTTTTTGGATCTGGGGTTGAGACCAGGTTCTTGTAAGACCTCTTTCTCAAGGATTCGGAAGCTGAGGAGGAGGAAGATGGCTTCAGAGAAGAGGATTTTGTTTAACTTTTGAAGTCTTAGTTTTAGAGGAAGAAGAACCTTCCGGTATAGCCTCTCCAAAGGAAGAAGGACAAAGGCCTTTCAGTATCAGTTTGATTTTGCATTATACTAATGCACAAGGATTAAACCATGACAAACTGAGCAATCCTCTTGTAAATGGGCAGAGCTTAAACAATAGACACATAGTGTGTGGGCATCAGAAAGTGGCAGCTTGTGCCCATACTTCATACATTTTATAAAGCCTGACAGTTTACCTGCATTGCCAAAGAAAAAAAAACATGAACAATACAATACAATAAGACAGAGAAGAAAAGTATTTTTTTTAATAGGGGATTAAGAGAAAAAAGAGAGATGGAATTACCAACAATGGTAAAAAAGGTGGTATGACATTGTCATAGAGGGAAGAAAGACACTAACAATAGTATCTAAGAGGTACAGAAAGAATTGTACAATAGAAGAAAAATTAAGAAATTGCAAGAAATAACAGGAACTTTATAGACAAAGGTAAGAGATAGTAATATAAAGATTTCTGAAGTAAGGAATTGAAAAATATGGCACTTATCTGATGAACGCTCGAGAGAGATGCAAGACCACGTCTTTTGCTCGAAAAGGCAAATGAGATCTGAGGTAACTGGGATTGGTGCATTATTGGTAAGGTAGAAGCTTGTGAGTTTTTGCTTGCCGTGAGGTTTATCAAAGGCCAAGTCAGATCTTATGGACTGGGTCCAAACCCAGCTGTTAAGGACAGAAAGAAAATTAACAACATCAGATACTGTTGTTCTTTGGAGTTATCAAAAAATAGTTGCTTAACAGTAGTTTTTCTAAACTCATGCATATTATCTAGGCATTCTCTTATTTTCTCTTTAGCACTCTGTATTTGCACTTCTTGTTCTGTGAGATTCATCTTATTCTGTAATACCTTTGTCAGTCCCTCTAAACAAATCTTGTTACTGCTAAAAGGTGCTTTTAAGCATTTGCGGTAACTAATGATTATTCCAAATTAACCATTAATAATAAGAAGTTATGTACCTACCATAACGTTCCATGTTAGTTGTCTTCTCTCGCCTTCTTTCTTGCTTGATGGGTTCGGAGCCGATCCTTGGCTCCGACTCGGCACTTGCTAAGCTCGAGAGTCACTTTTACCAGCTCGAGGCAGCCCCATATCCCATGATGCAAGGCGGTAAGTACCCAGATCTCATTTGATGACAAAGGGCAATAGCACCAAGCATAAAAACACTTCCAAAGGAAGAAAGAAAACTTACAGGATGGAAGAAGGACCAGGTCTGAATGGTCTTCAGCATAATAATTTCTTATAGAAAGGTCTGTCCGGGCCTGGGGGAAGGAGGGAGGGTCGCAAGAAAGAAGGCGAGAGAAGACAACTAACATGGAACGTTATGGTAGGTACATAACTTCTTAATGTTAAGTTGTCAATCTCGCCTTCATTCTTGCTTGATGGGACCGCGTCCCTAGCACCTCTATCCTGGATGGCTCAATGGAACAGACTCTTGAGGACTGTAGAGCCAAAACTGGCTCTGTCCCTGGAGGCCAAGTCCAATTTGTAGTGGGAAACAAAAGTATGAGGAGTGGCCCAAGTGGCGCTGCACAAATAGTGTCTAAAGGAAGTCTAGCTTGAAAGGCTGTAGAAGTAGCTAAGCTCCTAGTTGAATGTGCTTTAGGTTTTGAGCACAGCTGTTTTCCCCTGAGCAGATAAATTTCAGAGATGACCGAAGAAAGCCATCTAGACAAGGTCACTTTAGAAACAGGAAGGCCTTTCTTATTATCCGCATAGGAAACAAAAAGTTGATCAGATTTCCTAAATTTTTGTTCTGTCCAAATAATATCTGAGTTGACGGTGGCCATCAAGATAATGTAGTTTTTGTTCGGCTCTGTCTGAATAGTTTGGGAAAAATACAGGAGATCAATGGATTGATTCAAATTGGTCTTTGAGGCGACCTTAGGCAAAAGGTCGGATTAGTTCTCAATGATACTCTGTCTTTGTGAAAACCAAATAGGGGGGTCGAACCGATAGAGCCTGAAGTTCAGACACCCTCCTGGCCGATGTAATAGCCACTAGGAATAAAGTTTTCCAAGAAAGAAATTTCAGGGAACAAGAAACAGCTGGCTCGAAGGTAGGAAGAATCAAGGATGTCAGCACTAAATTTAGATCCCACTGAGGAGGAGGATTCCTGATTGGAGGCTTTAGCAGGAAAATTCCTTTCAAGAAGGCCCTGCAGAGCCTATGGGACATAATATTGTGATCTGCAATCCCGACATGAAAGTTCGAGATAGCAGCCAATTGAACTCTGACTGTGGAAGAAGAGGAGCCTGCATGAAAAATCTCTGCTAAGAAGTCCAGGACTGCCTGAACAGGGGCAGTGAAAGGATCAATACTCTTGGCCTTAGCCCAATAAGAGAAACGTTTCCATTTGCTTGTATAAATCCTCCTGGTAGAGGATTTTAAAGAAGCTACTATGATGTCTCTAACTGGGTTAGAGATCAAAGGAAGCCTGGCTAAGGAAGGAAGTGGAGCAACCATGCTGTGAGGTTGAGAGAAGGGATTGACTGGTGCAGCTGACCGGATTGGTGAATCAGAAGATCTGGCACTGGGTCCAGATGCCACGGCTGCACCAAAAGGTGACGATGGAGGAACGGGAACCAAACTTGTCGAGGCCAGTAAGGGGCAATGAGAATCAATTTGGCTCTCAAAACGGTTGCCTTCTGGATAACTTGAGGGATCAGAGGAAATGGAGGGAAGGCATAAAGAAGTCCCTGGGGCCAATCCTGGGTCAGAGCGTCTCTGGGGGGATGGCCTGATAGAGGGAAGAGGCTGAAGAAGTCTGGGCATTTGCTGTTTTGGGGAGTAGCAAAAAGATCGCAACATGGACGACCCCATTCCAGAAAAATCTCTTCCGCTATAGATTGCTTGAGAGACCACTCGTGAGGCATGAGAATAGCTCTGCTCAATCTGTCCGCTACAATGTTGGTTTTCCCAGGGATATGCGTTGCTACCAGAAACCGATGAGAGGAGATTGCCCATTGCCATAGTCTGAGCGCTTCTCGACACAAGGGGTAGGACTTGGTTCCGCCCTGTTTGTTGATATACCAAACTACAGACATGTTGTCTGTGTGGACTGCAATTGTCCCTACGGGAAGAAAGTCGTTGAGGGCTTGCAACGTTAAAAGCACTGCTCTCATCTCCAGGACATTTATGTGCAGGTAGTATTCGAACGGCTGCCACGTCCCATGAACCATCCTGCCCTGATAATGACCCCCCCACCCGATCAGGGAGGCATCCGTGGTGACAGTGGCTACCGGGGATGGGAGTACAAAGTGTCTGCCTTGGTGAACCTGGGGAGATGTGATCCACCAAGCAAGATGATCTCTGCAAGTCTGTGTCACCAGAATCTGGTGACGCATTGGAAGTTGTTGGTACGACCACTGTGTGAACAGCATCCACTGAAGAAGGCGCATGTAGAAGCGAGCCAGGGGAAGAAGAGTAATGGCCGCAGCCATGAGGCCTAATACCTTTAGAACCATTCTGGCCTGTACTTTCTTGTTGGCTAGAATGATCCTGACGTGACTTTGAATGTCTGAAACTCTTTGATCTGTAAGGGTAGCTGACATCGGAACAGTGTTTAAGTTTGCGCCTATGAAAGTAATAGACTGGCAGGGCGATAAGGATGACTTTTCGAAGTTTATCGAGATGCCCAAAAGAGTACAAAGCTTTATTGTGTAATCCCTGGCTTGAATAAGCTGATGCCTGGTGGTGGCTGAAAGGAGCCAGTCGTCGAGATACGGAAACACCTGGAATCCTTGACGTCTCAGGTGAGCCGTGACCACTGCCATGCATTTGGTGAACACTCTGGGGGCTGTAGTGAGACCAAAGGGCAGGGCTCTGAACTGGAAATGACTGGACCCCAGCCGAAAGCGGAGAAATCTCCTGGAGCGTCTGTGGATTTTGATGTGATAGTACGCATCCTGAAGATCTATTGAGCACATCCAGTTGTCCTTCTGTAAGAAGGGCAGAATTGACTGAAGAGTGACCATTCGGAATCTTGTCTTCTTCACAAACTTGTTGAGTCTGCTGAGATCCAATATTGGTCTCCAGTCTCCCGTCTTTTTGGGGACCAAAAAGAACCTTGAGTAGATTCCGGGCTCTGAATGATCTGTCGTAACTGGCTGAATGGCTCTTTTTTGCAGAAGTTTTAAGACTTCTAACTCTGCAATTTCCCTTAGACCGGGTGGTACATCTGGAAGGGAATTTGAGTGATAGAAGGGACTTTCCTCGAAAGGAATTTTGTAACCCTCGGATATGATCAACTGTACCCATCTGTCTTGAGTGAGGGAACGCCAGGCTTCTGGGTACAGCGATAGTCTTCCCCCGACTGCCTCCAAGGATGGACAGCCGGGCAACATCTCAGGGATGCTGAAAGGGCTTGTCAGAGAGAGGCTCTCTGCTTCCCTTGTTTTTTGGACCCCCTCTGCCTCTAGAGCGGCGTCTGTTGTTGTTACCCCCTCTGCCTCTAGGGGTAAACTGACCACGTGAATCCGGCGTGACTCCTTGGGATTTGCGGAACCACATTTTGCCACCCTTCTGTCCTTTGGGGTAAGGTCTAGAAGGGGTGGAAAAACGGACTCCTACGGCAGAAAGAGTCTTGCCGTCCTGCTCACACCTGGTCAAAGTTTCCTTCACTTGAGGGCCAAACAAAGCTGACCCATCAAAGGGAGAATTTGTGAAGGACGCCTTAAAGGGATCTGCAAAGTCACATAGCCGCATCCAGGCTTGGCGTCTAAGGGCCACACCTGTACCTGCGGCCCTACTCGCTCCATCAGCAGCATATGATATTAGCCGCATGGAGGAGTTTGCAATGGAATTAAGGGTTCCTAGCTGCGAAGCAATTTTTTCCTGAGCTCCTGCAGCTGTAGGATCCTGTACAACATCACCTAGCTCCTTAAGGATATCCCTTTGGAGTCTGGTGAAGTGACATAGATAATTCAGCGAACGCATAGCAAAGGTCGCTGAGGAAAACATCTGCTTACCGTACCTATCCATGGTCCTAGAGTCCTTATTAGGAGGATGGACGGCACGGAAGGATCTCTGAAGTTCCTTCTTGGTGGCAGCAGCCACCACCATGGCATCAGCGGGGACACCCTTAGTGAGGAATTGCTTATCACACGGGGCAGTAATAAATTTTGAAGGCCTCCTAGGGACTGGCTCTACAGAGTCAGGAGCAGCCCACGCCTTTCGGGCAATAACTTGCATAAGGGGGTCGAAAGGCGGAGACACCCAGGAGGTGGAGGGCCGAGATCCAAACGCCTCTAGGTATACTGACTCATCCTCAGAGGGATTATTGGTGGGCCAGTTTCCCTCTGTTTAAGGAGTTCTAGGATGTCTGAGAAGGAGACATCCTCAGAGGGAGATCTTGGGGATCCCTCTGACTCATCTAAGTCAGTATCTGAAGTGATAGACTCGGGGGAGTCTATATGTTTCCTCTTACAAGTCCTCTTTCTAGGAGGATCTCCCGAAACATCAGGAGAATCCTCGGAAGAGGGGATATTCCCAATGGGGAAACCTGAGGCGGAGGATCTCTGGGTCCTGTAGCAAGAGAAGTGGCAGAGATGTCAACAGGCACTACAGAGGGAGGAGCTAAGGGAACAGACTGCTGGCTGATACCAGTGGCCAGCACACTCTTCATCACCTGGAATGCTCCCTCCCAGGCAGGTCCGAGAGAACCCATTCCGAAGAGCTAGGAACTCCAGGGACCACCGAAAGGGAAGTCTCGAGGCAGATGTCGGAGCCGAGCTCACCAAGGCCGAGGCTCCAAGGGGAAGAGCGGGTTCGGACAAGGGTCCGATGCCACTCACCCCTCGGAGGAGACCATGGAAGCCCGGCCACCGAATCCCTCTAAGGAAGGTCTCAAGAGGAGATAAGAGTAGAGGCTGAAGGAACAGAAGGGGTATCCGTCCCTCAGCCGTAGCAGTAACCATTCGAAGACTCCAACTCCAAGCTCTGGGGTAGAGTTGAAGGAGGAACTGCAACGGGTGTGGACCAATAGTCGTCTGTTGAGACGGACTATGTAACATTTGGGCCAGTGCCTGTGACTTAAGTAATCTACTGACCACTCTCTCTAAGTCATGGTCAGAAAGCCTGGATGACCTTGAAGATCGGCTCCGATGGCTCCCGAGAGGAGAGGTGAAGCCGAGCCGAAAGTATCGGCTCCAAGGAAGGAGACCTAGACCTCTTCCTCGAAGGAGCCATCGGAACCGATGAAACTATTGAACCTGTCGGAGCCGACAGGTGTTCTCGATGCATCGGCTCCAGCCGGAGCCGATACAGCCACAAAAGTAACGGTGTCGGAGCCGATCGGAGCCGACACCGATGCCTGAGCCACATGGTGGTCGGAACCGATCGGAGCCGACACCGAAGTGGTCGATGCAGAATCGGCACCGATAGCCATCGGTGCCGAAGTCCTAGTTAAGCCAGAATCGGCTCCAGCCGGAGCCGATCTCGACTCAGAACGAGTCGGAGCCGAGGCCGCAGGCTTTGACACAGAAGCCTGGGCCTTGGAAGACTTGGCAGTCTTGGGTGGAGTCGACTTAGCCGGAGAGCCCTCCGGCTTAAGAAGGCCCCTCAATATTAACTTATTTCTTCTTTCCTGCAGGACTCTCTGGCTGAAAGAATGACATATAGCACAGGAGTCCTGCAGGTGAAGAGGCCCCAGGCAATACAGGCAAGAAGTGTGACCGTCTGTCAGAGACATCTTCTGACAGCACGAGTCACACTTCTTAAAGCCTGAGACCCTTTCTTTAGACATGGTGTAACACAAGCACACACACACCAGTCAAAGAATTTAAATTAAATATACCAAAAAGGTATAACTAGAAAACACACACACACCCTAACAGGGGGGGGATGGGATGGGTAAAAGTCTGACTAAAAAAATAAGAAGAGACAGGGAATTTTCTGTCAGAAAATGTTTAAAACTAAATTAAAACTAACAATAAAGGGTTTTTTTGTTAAAGGGGCTAAAATAGCAAAGTAGCAAATCACTTACCAGGAGCTGGTAAAAGGAGGACCTCATCAGCGAAGCGGCAAACGAGATCTGGGTACTTACCGCCTTGCATCATGGGATATGGGGCTGCCTCGAGCTGGTAAAAGTGACTCTCGAGCTTAGCAAGTGCCGAGTCGGAGCCGAGGATCGGCTCCGAACCCATCAAGCAAGAATGAAGGCGAGATTGACAACTTAACATGGTATTTTTCATTGTGGCTAAATATATCTCTTAATCACATTTTGATATGACTGTGTAAACTGCACTGCGCAGTGGTTGCAGTCTACAGGAGTGCATGACTTCTTTCTGAATCCCAGTCTAAATTTTTTCAGGTCGGTCCCCAAGACCACTTGTGCTGAAATACAACTGAAACTATTCCGTCCAGGACATTAAGTTTTCAAACAGGTTTGCCTGCAGTGTCACAGGTTTGTTGTAGTTGCAGGGTTGTCATTTCCAGTCAAAAATTGAAAAAAGCCAAAATATGTTGATGGTTCAGTGGAGCTAATTCTTCATCCTACACACACACACACACACACACACACACACACACACACACACACACACACACACACACACACACACACACACACACACACACACACACACACACACACACACACACACACACACACACGCACACATTTGTTAGTGGTCTGTATGAAAACTAAGTTGTTAGTATGAAAGGATATCAGAAAAGTAGACTAATGGTAGAGTAAGTCAGCAAATGATTTTCTAAATCTTTTTCAGTCTTGCAGTAAGCCTATTTTTACTGCATGTACAGTAAAGGCCCTGACAGTGCATTATGGTGGATTACTATAGCAAGCCCAAAAGTCAGAAGACATGATAAATGTAGCTGTCAGTGTTATTAATGGCATCATGTCACATCTGCAAGAACATTAATCAAATGTCTGTTTCTGCATCACAACCCTCTATGCAGCAATGGTTATCTGTACAAGTTGAGAATCCACTAGTCTTTGATGATGACAATTCAAACTAGGAGCACTCCACTCCACACAGACAGTCTTAGCCAGTATCTGGACAGAAGCTACTGAGCTAAAATGGTCATCAAGGAGATCCTTTTTCTTAGGAGAGGTCAGATGCTCTAAAAGGAGATGGGAAGTGAGGGAGCCATAGACATCCTTGACAGCAATGAGGGTTTGCTTCCTTTATGGAGATTGTCAATCAGATCTTGCTGCAACTTGTTGAAGATGATCTTCTCTAAGAAATGAGCATCTATAATGACCCACAGGAACTCATCTTTGAGGTAGGAAAGCTTTATACATCACGACTTTCACTAACAGATATTTGAGTTATTTACCTTACTTAGGGTCTTAGGGCCTGTTTCCTCTTCTGGATATCCCCTACTGACTCTCTGGAGACCTGACTAAAGATTTCCACCTAGAAGGGGCATAAAGGATGATCTGCTTCATTTCCTTCTTGAAAAAGGATAGCCTCAACCATGCCATCTTCTACAATCGCATGCTGGAGTCAGCTCCTTTTTAACAGGGCAACAGTGTAGTCCAAATTATAGCAGGTTACATTGATGACGAATATGGAGGCTAGGGTAAAGGTCTTAAATAGCTCATCTTTAACCACAAAATCAGGAAGAGTTGAAAAATCTTCCAGCAACTTATCCCCTGGCGAGGATTAGAACATAGAACATGAGGAGGAAAGCTGAAGGTATTTAGTTATCACAAACTCACAGAGAGTAATATATTCATTCCATTACAGCTTGCCTGTATTATGTTAACTTTTATTTAACTATTGCATATAAAATCTTACCATAAAATCTCCTGAGACCTAGACTTGAATGATTGCAAAGCAATAAGGGATTTTATCATAAGCTGTTATATGCAAGGTCCCACTTGAAGGATGAAGCTGTGGTGCCAGATAGTTACATTGTAAGCTTTTATATATAACAGTTATATAAAAGTTAAGCCTTCAAACAGACTAGTTGTGGTGAAACAAAAGATAACGAGGGCCATAAGCCACAATGCATCAAAGGAAACATCCTCTTGCCCACTGTGTCCAGTGCTTAAATCTCCTTATGAGGGAGTAAAATGGAAAGTTGCTATGTTCTCTGGTATCTTTGTTGAACCAAAGGAATCACAACAAAGTTGGCCACAGCATGCTTTAGTAGGATTGTACTTCACTCAGAAGGGGGCTTGATATGTCATCTGCTTTCTTTAGAAGTAAGGTAGCAGCATATGGGTGTTTCTATTCTTCAAAAATGGAATTCTTAAATACTAAGTAAGTAAGTTGTATGACCTCCATCTCTAGATAGATATTCAGGAATATTTGGGGAGGAGGTGATGGCAAAGGGGGCCACCAGCCAGTCCACAGAGGAGTTCATATGTCTGAGAGTTTCTCTGAAGAATCCAAGCTAGGGCTAGCTATAGACAGACTGGATCTTTTGTCCTTTTTATCTTAGAGATAAGGACATCACCTTTCCAGGTCATAGAAAGCCTTCCTGAACTGCAGCTCCATGATGGGCAGCTACAAGCTTGATTGATGCTTATGGGGTCAAATGTGCAAAAGAAAAGCTTCAGAGGTACAGCAATGATGTACTGGCAACTGGGAACACCTCTCAAATGCAGTGTGTTTCCTAGAAATACATACATGGAATCTGGTACTGATATTAGTCCATGTTGTTGAAATGAGTATTAGTGTATTTGGAAGGACAAATCTCACAAGAAATCAAATCACTGTCTCACATGTGATGTCTCACCCAGTCCAGTGAACTATGGTACATAGGGATGGAATATCTTCACCTCAATCTAAACTATAAAGCTCTGCTGGGCGATGGTAAAGGCATGAATGTCATCAGTCCCAAATGATATTACCAAGCAAGTACCAGAGGACTCTATAGATGGCTCTTTGGGTCTAGGTTGTTTGTATGCAAGCTCCTACATGGTGAATGGTGGTGATGACAGCTTGAACTGGATGCCCAAGGTAGCTACTGGGGTACTCCACTTTTACGCCTTTCTTCATCTCTGAAAGTGGGGAATATTCCCAATATTAACCACTTACTACTCAAAGGGAATTGTTTTGCTCTTTGCGGTCTTTTTAGAAATATCAGTGCTGTGCACAATAGAGCCACATAGGGTGTAAGTGTACATGCTCCTTCCCATATCAACTCAAACCCCCAGGCAGTGCAAGGAGAGCCCCATGAAGTGGGATTTCTTTCCCCTTCATATGAGAAAGGCCATCAGACATCAACTGCTCATTCTTTTCATCCTTCCTTCTTTGGGATACTCAACATGCTAGTCCAACTGAGGTTGCCACCAGTGCAGATGGACACTCAGACACTGATCCAAATGTCTGATGCTCAAAGACTGGCTAATGACATATGAGGTTGCCTGTGTGTTGGACTTAACCTCTGGGAATTCATGACCAATACCTCTTCCATGTCCTTCATCTTCTCACTCTACTCCAAAAACCAAGTGAAGTACCCTCCTCTCAATCCCTGTAGTGGGCACCTTCAACAGCCAACTCTGAGAAATATAAGGTACACCAGGTGATTCTCACTACTATATCTTTGTGTGATCAGGCCAAACACTTACCACAGTGATTTACATCATTCACTTCCTCCAAGAAGCACAAGAAGTGCTTCCAGTAGTCTTGAGTTGTGATTTTGCAGCCACACATTTAAAATGGCTTTTATTTTTTGGCACTGACCACTGGGACTTCTCCACAATCTACTTTTCTTTCTGGCTTTTTCCCAGTAAGGGGATGCCACAGTGGAAATCCGGTCCACTAATGATTGGCACTAGATTTTTTTACAAAACTCCGAGGTGCCAGCTCGACGCCCAATCTTCAACGAAGGCACTCCCATTTACGCACGCATGTCTTTTGAATGCTACCCAACCGCGGGGAGGACGTGCAGACTCCACACAGAAGGCACTCCCAAGCCATGCTGAGAATCGAATGGGAGAACCTCTTGCTGTGAGGTAACAACGCTACCACCGTACCACCGCAGCATCTCAGGCTGGCTGCCTGGTTCCTCCAGTTTCATAACTAGCCTGATAATCTATGCTCTCTTCTCTTGTCTGTCCTCACATAAACCTTCCACCAGAAAACTATAGAAAACTACACTCCAGCAGATGGAAGAGATTTGTTTCTTGGGCTCAGAAATGTAATACTGAACCTTTCTCATCCCCCATTCATAATATCTTGGAATTTCTAACACATCTTTTTGAAGAAGGAGCAAGTTCTTCTACTGTTAAAATACAGTTAGCACCGATTTTAAATTTTCATGTTGGAATAAATGGTTCTTCTGTAGTGTCCCATAAGTTAAGCAAAGCATTTTTGAAAGGCACTCTACTCTTAAGCCCCCCCCCCCTTTTAAAGATCCACTGGTCCACTAATGATTGGCAGTAGATTTTTTTTTTTTTATGAAACGCCGAGGTGCCAGCTCGACGCCCAACCTTCAAAGAAGGCACTCCCATTTACGCACACATGTCTTTTGAATGCTACCCAACCGCAGGGAGGACATGCAGACTCCACACAGATGGCACTCCTAAGCCACACTGAGAATCGAACAGGAGAACCTCTTGCTGTGAGGCAATAGGGCTACCGCCGTACCACTGCGGCTGCCTTCTCCACAATGAACATCAAAAATTAGATTCAAAGGGGCGTGGCCATGAAGAGCACTGAGTAGCAGTGCTTCTCTTCAGCTCTGTCTCTTCAAACTCTTTAAGATAGGATTTTCAGAAAATAACTATCCTAATTGTGGATATGTTTTAAGTTTCTGACTCATCTTGATATAAAAAAGGATAGTATATAAAACTTTTTTAGAAAATTATAATTTTTCCTGTCTAAACCTCTGTGATACTCTGATCTCCATCAGACAAAAGGATGAGCTTCTCTAAAGCTCCACATCAGGATACTACCTTAAAAAAGGAAATACAATCCCTGCTACCTAATATATAAGAATTAACTAACAAAATAGACAGAATGGACTTGAAACTGGATAATTTCAAAATCAGATGTACACAACAAATGGACACTATTCATGAAGACCTAAAACAACAGAAAGAACAAATCTCGGGAATCCAAACAGCTCTCAATGATATGGACACCAGAATCCAGGAGAGTGAACATAATATTGAGTTTCTGTTAAAACAAAATACTCAACTGTAACCAAAGATAGATGATCTTCAAAACAGATCTCGCCGTAATAATATAAGAACCTTTGGATTACCTGATAATACAGAAGAAAACAACATGGAAAAGTTTTTAACATCTTGGTTGCCAGAAATCCTAGAATTTCCTGAAGCCCTTTCCTATGGTATTGAAAGGGCACACAGGTCCTATGGTCTCATCTAAAAACAGCAAAACTAGCTCTACTAAATGTGTGATTGTAAAAATCCTTTCATCACATGATAAGGAAATAGTATTGAAAACAGACTGGGCAAAATCACCAATTAAAATAAAGGACAATATAGTACTTTTCGATAATGATTATTCACCTGTAGTAATATCTAAGAGAAAGATATTTCTGCCCTTAATAAAAGAACTTAAAAAGAACCAAATAATATATATATATATATATATATATATATATATATATATATATATATATATATATATATATCTACAAACCCAACCACTGGGGATGCACAAGCCAGTGCATTTCTTTGTGCCGGTTCCAAGCCCGGATAAATAGGGAGGGTTGCGTCAGGAAGGGCATCCGGTGTAAAATTTTTCCAAATCATACATGCGGACAACAATACAGATATACATACCGGATTGGTCGAGGTCCAGGTTAACAATGACCACCACCAGTACTGTTGGCCAATAGGGTGCTGGCATAAATTGGGCTACTGTTGGACGAAGGAGGAGAAGAGGGGGAAGGCATGCCCGAAGGTAGGTAAAGGCTAGGACTGTGATAGTGAGGGTTGGAATTTTGAATTTTGGCAGTATGACTGGTATAGGGAGAGAGCTAGCTGATATGATGGACCGAAGGAAGATTGTGTGTGCAAGAAACCTGATGGAAGGGGAGCAAGGCTAGGTGTATCGGAGGAAGGTTCAAATTGTTTTATCATGGTGTGGATGGGAGGAGAAATGGAGTAGGGGTTATCCTGAAGGAACAGCATGCTAAGAGTGTTTTGGAGGTGAAAAGAGTGCTGGATAGAGTGATGTTTATAAAGCTAGAAATTGATGGTGTAATGATGAATGTTGTTAGTGCATATGCCCACAAGTTAGCTGTGCGATGGATGAGAAAGAAAAATTTTGGAGTGAGTTGGATGAAGTGGTGATGACTGTACCCAAGGGTGAGAGACTGGTGATTGGAATAGATTTCAATGGGCATGTTGGTGAAGGGAACAAAGGGGATGAGGAAGTGATGGGTAGGTATGGTGTTAAGCAAAGGAATGCAGAAGGTCAGATGGCAGTGGATTTTGTGAAAAGGATAGACATGGCTGTGATGAATACATATTTTAACAAGAGGGAGGAGCATAGGGTGACATACAAGAGTGGAGGAAGATGCACACAGGTGGCTTATATCGTATGTAGAAGGGCCGGTCTGAAGGAGATTGGACACTGTAAAGTGGTGGCAGGGGAAAGTGTAGTTAGGCAGCATAGGATGGTGGTTTGTAGGATGACACTGGTGATCAAGAAGAGGAGGAGGAGTGTGAGGGCAGCACCAAGGATCAAATGGTGGAAATTGAAAAAGGGTAATT
The DNA here is from genome assembly GCF_019279795.1 of Protopterus annectens. Classification (NCBI taxonomy): domain Eukaryota; kingdom Metazoa; phylum Chordata; order Ceratodontiformes; family Protopteridae; genus Protopterus; species Protopterus annectens. The sequence goes on from NC_056731.1 coordinate 374,434,894, forward strand.
GTGAGGTGGAGTTCAGGGAAGAGTTAAGACAGGCACTGGGTGTCAGAGAAGAGTTACTGAATAGCTAGGTAACTACAGCAGAGCTAGTAAGAGAGATGGCTAGAAAGGTGCTTGGTGTGACATCTGGAAAGAGGAAGGAAGACAAGGAGACCTGGTGGCGGAATGAAGACATACAGGAGAATATACAGAGAAAGAGGTTGGCGAAGAAGAAGTGGGATTGTCAAAGAGATGAAGTAGACAAGAGTATAAGGAGATGAGGTGCATGGCAAAGAGAGAGGTGGTGAAGGCTAAGGATAAGGCGTATGAAGAGTTGTATGAAAGGTTGGGCACTAAGGAGGGAGAAAAGGATCTGTACCGATTGGCTAGACAGAGGGACCGAGCTAGTAAAGATGTGCAGCAGGTAAGGGTGATAAAGGATGATGAGGGAAATGAACTCACAAGCGAGGAGAGTGTGTTGAGCAGATGGAATGAGTACTTTGAGGGGCTGATGAATGAAGAGAATGAGAAGGAGAGAAGGTTGGATGATGTGCGGATAGTGAATCATGAAGTGCAGTGGATTAGCAAGGAGGAAGTAAGGATAGCTATGAAGAGAATGAAGAATGGAAAGGCTGTTTGTCCAGATGACATACCTGTGAAAGCATGGAGGTGTTTAGGTGAAATGGCAGTGGAGTTTTTAATTAGATTGTTTAATGAAATCTTGGAAAGTGAGAGCATGCCTGAGGAATGGAGAAAAAGTGTTTTGGTACCGATTTTTAAGAATAAGGGTGATGTGCAGAGTTGTAGTAACTGCAGAGGGATAAAATTGATCAGTCACAGCATGAAGTTATGGGAATGAGTAGTGGAAGCTAGGTTAAGAAGGGAGGTGATGATTAGTGATCAGCAGTATGGTTTCATGCCGGGAAAGAGCACTACAGATGCGATGTTTGCTCTGACAGTGTTGATGGAAAAATATAGGGAAGGTTAGAAAGAGTTCCATTGTGTCTTTGTGGACTTAGAGGAAGCATATGACAGGGTGCCTAGAGAGGATTTGGGGTACTGTATGAGGAATTCAGGAGTTGCAGAGAAGTATATAAGGATGGTACAGGATATGTACGAGGATAGTGTGACACAGGTGAGATCTGCAGTGGGAGTGATGGGCGCATTTAAGGTGGAAGTGGGATTACATCAAGGATCAGCTCTGAGCCCTTTCTTATTTGCAATGGTGCTGGACAGGTTGACAGAAGAGATCAGACAGGAGGCCCCATGGACTATGATCTTTGCAGATGATATTGTGATCTGTAGTGAGAGTAGGGAACAGGTGGAGGAGACCCTGGAGAGGTGGAGATATGCTCTTGAGAGAAGAGGAATGAAGGTCAGCAGGACTAAGACAGAATATATGTGCGTGAATGAGAGGGAGGATAGAGGAATGGTGAGGATGTAGGGAGTAGAGGTGGCGAAGGTAGATGAGTTTAAATACTTGGGATCAACAATTCAGACTATTGGTGAGTGTGGAAGAGAGGTGAAGAAGAGAGTACAGGCAGGATGGAGTGGGTGGAGAAGAGTGTCAGGAGTGATTTGTGACAGACGAGTACCAGTAAGAGTGAAAGGAAAGGTCTACAAGAGGGTAGTGAGACCAGCTATGTTATATGGGCTGGAGACAGTGCCACTGACAAAAAGGCAGGAGTCAGAGCTTGACGTGGCAGAGTTGAAGATGTTAAGATTTGCACTGGGTGTGACGAGGATGGACAGGATTAGGAATAAGTATATTAGAGGGTCAGCCCAGGTTGGAAGGTTTGGAGACAAAGCCAGAGAGGCAAGATTACGTTGGTTTGGACATGTGCTGAGGAGGGATGCGGGGTATATTGGGAAAAAGATGCTAAGGATGAAGCTGCCAGGTAACAGGAAAAGAGGAAGGCCTAAGATAAGGTTTATGGATATGGTGAGAGAGGACATGCAGGTGGTTGGTGTGACAGAGCAAGATGCAGAGGACAAGAAGAAATGGAAACAGTTGATCCACTGTGGCGACCACTAACGGGAGCAGCCGAAAGAAGAAGATATATATCTACAGCTTGTGCAGTCGTGAACAAAAACAAAATACTACATTCATACACTTGTCATATGAATCTACCACATACATACAAATTCCTCTCCCAATCACTAAATTCACTCAATCAACACCACTTAAAACACATTCACACACATAACCAGTATCTCTTCACTACTGACATTACCGACTTTCAAAAATGAACCAACACAGGTAATGGTAGAAGTAAATGAATACCTGTAAAACTTCACACATCCACAAATACCATCCAGACACACCACAAACACACCACACACATACTACACCTACCTCATCCAACCTCTTCACACAAAACACATGCTACAGCATTTGGCCACCCTTCAATCACATACATATGCAGTCACAGAAAAAAACACTTGCTCTGTTTTATTTATACACACAAAACACATTTTGAACAAATGAACAACTTGACCAGACCATGCTCCTCTTGGTCTCTGTATGTATATATATATATATATATATATGTGTGTGTGTGTGTGTGTGTGTGTGTGTGTGCCTATACACACACACACACACACATATATATATGTATATATGTGTGTTTTTATATATATATATATATATATATATATATATATATATATATACACACACACACACACACACACACACACACACACACACACACACACACACACACACACACACACACACACAGATAGATAGATGGATAGATAGATAGGTATGTGTGCCTGTAATTGTGTACTTCAGAAAATGAAATGAAAGGGTAAATAATGCTGAAAAACTCTGAACTAATAACTGGTATCCAGCTAACACCACTTTGTAAATATGTGTGCTTCGCTTACCATTAAAAATACATAAATTACATATTTCTTATAACATCTTAGCAGTGTCCACTTGGAAGCATTGTGCAACAGCATTTAATTGGTATGGTAAGCACAAACATTCAAGAATGTATCACGAAAAAAATATATGGTAAGTAAGTGAGATACAAAATTTATGTGTAATAACACACCAATGAAAGAACAAAAAAACAAAAGCCCTCAACTGTACTGCCACACGTCTAATTGTATTAAAACACTAAGCGCCTTTGCTCATAATTAATTACTCATTATTGATTAGTGAAATATGATCATTATGATGTTATTTCAGTAATGTGCATTTTGAAAATGAGAGCGCTGACTTTTTGATTTATTATTACTTTGCTTGTGATTTATAACAAACTTATTCATATTCACTAGTTATTTGATAGATCTGAATATTTATTAAAGTGCTGTTATTTTTTTCCTTTTATTTTTATTTGAGTACCTTTATATTAAGTGATTTAGCAGTATTCAGGTACTATTATTTAATGGTTATTTACTTATTTATAGAGGATTCTGCATGGGATTTGCTTATTTCTATCCTTATAGATCACTCTATTACTGAGGCTATGGTCCCCAACATATGGAAATCCGTTTACACAATCCCACTCCACAAAGGAGGTAACTCCACTGACCCCTCCAGCTATCGTCCCATAGCTATACTATCCCCACTATCCAAGATACTTGAGAAATGCATTCACTCACAACTACTCAAATACATGCTTGAAAATAATCTCCAAACTCCCTCTCAACATGGTTTTAGACCACATCACAGCACCTCTACTGCACTTCTCTCTTTCACTCAAACAGTGGCAGAAGCCCATGATAAAAACCTTCTCTCCTGTCTACTTCTTGATCTTTCCAAAGCCTTTGATACAGCCTCCCATTCTAAACTGTTAACTAAATTTTCAGACCTTCACCTCACCTCTCCCCCCTCTCCATATCCTGGTTTTCTAGTTATTTATCTAACAGACTTCAATCTATACACTGGGAAACTGATTTTTCTCCTTTTCTGCCCATCAACATTGGAGTTCCTCAAAGCTCTATCCTTGGTCCCCTCTTGTTCAACATTTTTACGAATAACTTGCACTCTGCTACTAACCTCTCAACCCTCCTACAATATGCTGATGACTCCACCCTCATAACCACAGCCAACACCATCCCTGAACTCCTTTCACGTACCCAAGATATATTCACCTCCATAGAGACCTGGCTCAATAACAATCAATTAATATTAAACCCCCAAAAAACTAAGCTCTTGTTATTACTTCTAAAAAACCTTGCACAACATAAATCTTCATTCTCTATTACCTTCTTCAACAACACCATCATCAAACCCGATCCACATACCAAATTACTTGGTGTTACCATCAACGATGAACTAAAATTTGACATACATGTCAATTTTTGCATAAAAAAATCACCAAAAACTTGCCCTTCTATACCGTAATCACAAATTTCTTTCCAACTCCTCAAAACCCACCCTAGCCTTATCTCTCCTCATACCCAGTCTGCTGTATGCTGCCCCTGTATTCACAAACCTTCAGTCTTCTCTTCTCGGTAAACTAGAACAAACCTACAATAAAATAGTTAAATTCTCTACTAACCTCTCCTATAAATCCCATCACTGCCCTGCCCTTTAATCTTTACAATGGCCTGAATTCCCAAATCAATTACTCCTTCCACAACTGCTTATAATACACTCAGTCCTTTACAACCCTACATCCTGCCCCTCTATCTCAAATATCATATAGCTATATAAACCCCAACGTCAACTCCGCTAATCAGACAAACTTCTGCTGGACATATACAAACATTGGCAAGTCATTATATAAATACTCAGTTTCTCACTCCTGGAACTCCCTTCTTGACAATATAAGAAGTATCTCCCATAAATCACAATTCAAACTAGCACTCAAGCACTACCTACAGGACACCTGGTTTTGCCCATCTAGCTCCTACCTGAAGCCACACAACCTCTCCCTTGTACCCACCATCTTATCTCTTCTTACTCCACTTTCTTGGAAACTTCTGTAGCTCCCTCTACAAGTAGCTACTTTGTTTTCCCCTAGCTTCCTCCTCCAGCCCCCACTAGGTGTACATAACTCTTATGTTTTCCACTAGTTTCCTCACCATCATATGTATACTGTACATTATTTTATTTTATCTTTTTAAACAAAACATTTTTGTGATATTATTCTATTGCTGTATTAACTTTTTTGAGATGTAATTTTCCTTTTTGTAAGACTGTAGTTTCTTTTTCTATGAATATAATTTGTAATTGGAGCTCTTCTCCTCGAGTCTCCACTGAAAATGGGTCATTGGCTCAGTTGGACCAACCCAGTTAACAAATAACAATAAATAAAATAAATATACGATTCATTAATTAATTACTCATGATTTGATTTGTTGATTGGTTTATGATATCTTTAAATGTGGAGTGAGGCGTGGTTTGACACTGTGATGAAGTTCTTTAATTATGAACAAAAGCGCTTAGAGTGTTTAAAATTAGACTTTATATAACAATATGGCTGAGGACTTTTGTTTCTTTCATACAAAAGCTATGTACTCACCATAATGATGCATCTGTGTTGTCCATTTTTATTCTTCCTCAACTGATGAGTCTGAGATCTGAACTTGGATCTGACTCAGCCACTTTTACTAGACTCATAGATTCAGCTCTTGAGCTCCTCCCTTTTCCCATAATGCCCTACTGTCTTGGCATAACTCAGATTGAGTTTGCTGCCCCAACATTAACAAATGCATGACATCGTATTATGAATAAACAAAATAAAGGCTCACAGAAAGGCTGGAGTTCAAAACAGGGAATATGTGGGTTCCCAAAAAAACATCCCGTAGGCCTCACCAGGAAGAGAGGGAAGGTGGTTGGAGGGTGGGAAATTCAGGAAGAATTAAACTGGACAACACAGATGCATTGTTATGGTGAGAACATAACTTTTGTATGTGATGTTTTCATTTTCATGCATTCCTCAACTGATGGGACAGAGTCCCCAGCTAGATGAACCTCGGGTGGTCCTCATGGAAGGATATTCTGGAGTACAGTAAATGTTGCCCTATTTCTGGATAGCATGTCTAACTTGTAAAGAGGAATAAAGGTATGAGCACTGGACCAAGTGGCAGCTGCACAAGTATCACCTATGGATGCTCATGACCAAAAGGCAGATGAAGTGGCTACAGACCTAATGGAGTGAAACTGTGGGGCTTGGGTAAAGAAAAATCTCTTTCTATATAAACAAAAGAAATACAGTCAGCAAACCATTTAGAATTAGCCAGGGTCACTTTAGAAACTTTTTTACTCAATTTATTCTTGGAGAATGATACAAACAATTGGTCAGTTTTCATGAAATCTTGGGTTCTGTGCAGATAAAATCGAAGCTACCAATGGACGTCCAAAAAATGCAGCTTTTACCTCATTAGACCAATCATCGATATAATGCCCCTTTTGGCATGTACCTCACTAGACACCTGCAACAGCTGGAAAGGCCACAAAAGTACCTCACAAAGAGGATCCTAGGCCTTAAACGCATGTCCTACATGGGCAGACTCAAAAAACTCCAGCTATTCTCTGTTTCATATTGTCTACTAAGATGCAATCTCTGCTTAACTTACAAAGCCATGTCTGACCCAGCTCTGGTAGAAATGCTGCATCTAAAGAAATCCCAATCCCTCCACACCACATGCTCCAGAGACCTCAACCTCATTACCACAATCAACAGAACATGCTGGAGGGCAGGTTCATAACCCAGAGACTGCCCATGCTCTGGAATAGACTGATATTACATGTCAAGCAGAGCACCTCACTGGCCCTCTTCAAGAGAAATCTTGATGAGTGGATGGGAAATAGAAAGTTCACCCCAGGGATCACTCCAGTGGTTCTACTCAATAGAGGCACTTGGAACTAATGTTGGGAGGCAAGATGCCAGGGCAATTCTATGGGCTAGGCTTGTAAAGGCTCCAGGGCCATTAGCTTAGTACACACCTATAAACCTATGAAATATTAAAAATAACAAAGATGGCTAGATTCATACAGATACAGAAAAGCAGTACTTAACTAATCTCAATACATTTTCCTGACCAATTTAAAGAATTACTGTTCCCTGGCTAATTACTAAAGCAATGCAAGATGAAATGGGTGAGTTGTCCTCCTTTGTCAGGTTTCAAAAACAGACTGCTCTGAGACTTATGTCTCATCTAGAATTAAAACAGCATTTCAGTGCTCGATTACAGAATGACACCACATATACCTGGTCATCTGATTCTGGTTCCCACACTACCCCCTTTACTAGAAACTGAACCAGAATCTAGCAAATATGTGTTATAATACACATGCATAGGGCTTTGTTAAGATGTGTTATAGCATCTGAAAGCTATAAAAGCATTTCAAAAATGTCCACACAGGTGTTCCAGGGTAGCAATTAATTCACTCTTAAAGACAATACAATAGGATTAACAGTCCTGGTTTTCACAGACATTTTGTCTCTGGCTGAAATCAGAACTGTAAGATGCAATCTTTATGGCCTAATTTAATTCAAGACTATTTTTCAAAGTTAGCTGGACTGAGATTAACCTCTTCTCTTCCGGTATCTTCTGTTACAATATATTCATTTCAACAGTTACAATACAGTCTGCCATACAGGTGTATTTCTTTTCTGTCCAGCAGGACCCACTTTTGGTACATTTTTAACACAAGCAGCTTTACAAATACATTTTTAACACAAGCACCTGTACAAATTAGTTTGATATACAAATGGCATACAATTCTTTATAAAATTCCAGCTAGCTATGCTGGCATATGTTACACATCCACTGCCTTACTTTGCCTGACATATCTGGCAAATACCTCACATCATCCAAATATTGATCAGAAAAAAATGTTTTCCAGGCCAGGACCTTAATGTCAATCTTAGCCAAATGTTCAAATGGAGGTTCAGTAAGAGCTTGTAAGAGAACAGTCAAATCCCAAGGGGGGGTAGGATATTTAATTGGGGGTCTGAGTAGAAAAGTACCCTTAAGGAAGGTCTTGCACAATTTCAAAGAAGTCAAGGAAGAATTATTCTCACCTGAGTGAAAAATTGAAATGGCCGCCAGCTGAACTTTAATAGTGGAATAACTCGCCCCATTGTTAAAATCGGAGGCCAAAAAATCAAGAACTGCTGAGACTGGGATGGAGAAAGGATCCAGATGTCTCTGAAGGGCCTAGACTGAAAATCTATTTACTATTATAAATTTTCCTGGTGGAAAGCTTCTGAGAGAATAAAACAATCTGCCAAACGGGGGAGGAAAGCCTGGACTGTTTACTCTTCACTGGAACTGGAGAAAACACGCAGTCATCTTGAGGCCATTCATGTCCAGATATTTCACCTCTGTCAGGTGAAATAGAAGGTCTGGATGTAAATCTAGAATCCAAGGTGGATAGAGAAGAAGAGGCCAGAGGAAGGGAACCAAACCTGATAAGGCCAAAAGTGTGCAATGGGAATGACTGTGCTCTTCAACCAGGATTCTTTCTGTAGACATTTGAGGATGGGGTAAAGGGGGGGGGGTAAGCGTAAAGGAGACCAGAGGTCCACTTATAGACTAGAGCATCTCTCATTGACTCCCCTTGTGGAAGGAGGAAGGCGAAGAACCTGTTGCACTTGTTGTTGAGGGAAGAGGGAAAATGACTGCCGCATAGTTGGACCCATCAACAAAAATATTTTCCACCACTCTTTGATTAAGAAACCACTCATGAGACATCAAAATGGACCTGCTTAGACTCCATGCTTGTTGGTTTTTCCTGGTATGTGTGACTGGAAGAGATCATCCATTGCCACACTCATTGCCTCTCAACATAATGGGTGATATATGGTTCCCCCACCTGTTTATTGATGTACCAGGCTACTGACATGTTATACAATCATCACTGAAGGCAGAACATCTTGAAAGGCCTGCAATGCTAGTAGGACTGCTCTAATTTCCAGGACAATGATGTGCAAATTGGCTTCTTCAGGGAACCACATACCTTGGACTGTCCTTCCCAAAAAAATGACCCCACCCAGTTTGGGAGGGGTCTGTGGTGACTGTGGCTACTGGCTGTGCAGAAGAAAGGGGCAACCTGGACAACATTTTTTTTCTGAATGAAGCCACCAAAGAAGATATTCATTGCAAACTTTGGAAATCTTGACTGGAGTGCTTAAAGGATTCTGAAGAATAGACCACAGTACTGAAAAGGTCCAATGAAGGAGTTGCATATGAAATCTGGGTAATAGAACTGGAGTTATTGCTGCTGCAGTCAACCCTAATGCTTGGATGACTAGTCTTCCTTCCTGTAGGATAAGAAAGGGAGATCAGTTTCCAGGGAGTAGGAGCATTAATAATACATTTTTTTATTGGAAAATTTGCTATATTCCCACAAGATTGATGTTATTATTTGTGAAAAATGGTTGGAGAACAATGACTGGAAATCCATTCTGTTAGATTACAAATGTTTTTACTGTAACAGACATTCTAACAAAAATCAGGTGGAGGTGTTATGATAGAGATTAAAGATAGTTATGAGACCTGTGATTATTATGTTCAGCGTTCATACCAATAGTATAAATTGTGTAACTGTGACAATAAAGACAGCCATAGAACATATAACAATAGTTGGAGTATATATACCACCAAAGTCAAGTGCTGATGACTTAGAGGAATGCATACATTTCTTGCATGAAGCACAGGAGGGAAGAATAATACTAGCTGGGGACTTAAATTTACCATAAACAGACTGGAATAATATTGATTCAACAATGTTAGTAAGGTAATTATTCACAGCATATATTCAGGAACAACAACTGCTTCAGATTGCATTGCCCACACATATTAAGCAAAGAAGATGTTAACTGAGTGTAAGAAACTGTACCTGGAGGTTAGCATTGCTTAGCTCTGCGCAAACCCACATACAACTGCTTTAAAGTGCCTTAATCACTCTGTACCAAATGGCCCATGTTCTGCCCAGCAACAAAATAAACTGCCTCTGCAAGGCTCAAACTCAGAATCCTGTACACTATAGTCACAGTAGTCAACCACTAAGCCATCACAGCAATACAGATGAATGAGGTATCAGCAAACAAATCCTCACCACAGGAAAATCAAACCAAACATGTGAACTGAATTTATGTACAGTGTGATGTTGTATAACCTGCCACAGAACATAAATATGTGAACTGGAGTACTGCAGCAAGCATAGATTTGAGGTGTAATTGTAATAAAGTGTAGAAGTCCACAGGTTACCATACAGTGTATGTACACATGAATCACAGATACCAGACACATATATAGCCCATAATGAAGAATAAATCACTTCCAAATGGCAAATATAGTGCTATATCTGCCATTGCTTACACTTACTAACTTGAGCTGTGCTAAGCAATGCTAACCACAGCACAGCTCAAGTTAGTACGTGTAAGCAATGTGTAGGGGAGCCAATTAAATCTGCCAAGTGGTATACTTCTTTAAGCAGTGCCAACCTTATGTAAGCAAGTGTACCCATAGCTTAGCCCTTTCAAAACCAGCCAATCATGGGAAAGTGTGGGAAATTGACCATATTTAAACCCCACAGGCAGGAATGCTTCTCATAACTGGTTGTAGCTTCCTACTGCAGGCAGAATGGCTGGTGTGGGTGAAGGCATTCGATTTAGAGTGCAGTGCTGGGGCATCCAGGAGTCAAAATTCATGGTATGGCTCCTGGTAAAACACCATGAGCAGAGACTACTGCAAGGCCAATACCAAGATTCACAGTATAAAGCAGAGAACTGGGACAGTCTTGCCCATGACCTCACCAGTGCCACAGGTATCCCCTGGACTGGTGAGTAGGTCAGGCACCACCATACTGACCTGAAGCGGTGGAGGGCGGATGTACTGGAACACTGGATCCAGGAGTCTTGGCAGATGCCCAATGCCCCAGTACTGAGTACGTACTCATTCTACTAAGTAGTAAATAATCACCTAGCTTGTGTATACTATGGATAGGTATGGCTAAATATCACTGTATTTCTCTGACAGCTGCAGATGAGTGGGCTGTGAACCAGGAAGCCCATGATGCAAAGGCTGTATCGCTAGGCAGGTTAGTAATTAGTCTGCATATACTGTCATAACAAATAAATATAAGTGCCTTAGAAAGTGTTGTACCAGTAGAAATAAATGTGTAATAGTCTGTGAATAAAGGTATAACCCCTGGAGTGCTTCTGCTTACTGCTTACTCTTCTTTCATATGTTGGTGAACTGTTGCATACTATAAATAGTACTGTTGTATTTTAAGCAGTTTCACCCACACTGTTGTATGCACATAAAATGTGCATGAAGTCCTCCATAGCAATGTTGGAAGTGCCAAGAGGTCAATCATATTGTACAAATGAGGGAGACTTAGAAAACAGTAGAAAGCTTCACATCAGTTCCCTGAAAGCACGGTGTACTGTGATGTTAGCTATATTTTTTGTCACACACAGCAGGGGTTTGAATCCTGGGAGTGCTAATAATTTGTATGCATAATCATACTCCACAACTGTTCAGATTTTGTTACAATGTTCAAATAGAAAGCTATATGCATAATTACACCCAACTGTACAGAAATTTCTAGAATGTTCATATTGAAAGTTGTATGCATATTCATACCCCACAACCATTCCAATCTGACCAGCATTTCCAGATAAATTGCCCATATCACCAGCTTGGTACCCTGTTCCCCTGAAAAATCAGTGTGATGATCCAAGAAATGTAGGCAGCCATTAATGACATATAACTGATAGTCAAACGTGTACAGTCATAGAATGTATATGAAAACAAAACTGTCATTCTAGCACCTCACCCAAAGTGTATGACAGCAATTCTCAACATATGTTGCATTAACACCTGCATCTTGTCACGCCTGTATGTAAGAC